>NW_020884906.1:7754553-7904275 GCF_003945725.1 Corapipo altera
GGACAGACGAAGGTGCCCATTTTTCTTCCTGGTATGTGTTTACACTTTCAAAAATAATACAGAATCCATAAATGTTTGCCTACCCTGTTAGCCTGAGGTACAGCTTTGCTGGGGGTGCTGGTGGCTTCACATTTGTCAGTGCTTTGGTGATGTCAGTTCTGCCGTCAGTGATGTGCAGCAGTGCTGTTCCCTGTTCCCAGCAGGGACATGACCCCTCTGGGCAGGTGAAGGGTGGGATGTGGAGGGTGTGCAGGGGAGGAATAGTCCTTCCAGTACCATGAGAAATAAGGACACCACTAGTGCTTGTGGAGAGGCTGGAAAGCTGTTGCCTGGACTGACATCCGTCGTGCCCAGCGCGGGGAAGTGTCTTGTAGCACAGCACGAGGCCTGAGGAACCTGCTGTGCTCTACTCTCCTGCTCCAGTTTTTACCTTGTCTCAGTGGTTGTTTTCCTGAGCTTGGAGAGATGGTTCACCTGCATTTGGCTCCACAGGGTGGGAAATGCAGCCACGTGCCAGAGGAAATTTTGTGGAGCAGGAGGAAAGGTGAAGGTGAAATGCCTCGCTCCTAGAGCTGCCTGTGGAAGAACCTGTTTGCGTGAGACAGTAAAGGAAAAGGATGGTTTGCCATCCCCCTGGGCTGTGGTGCTCTGCAGAAGGTGAGAAGCCATCTGTGAGTCCATGGTGCTGTGGGATGGGGACATTTCAGACACTCAGCACCGGAGTGGGAGGAGACATAACCGAGAACAGAGACTTACCTCAGCCCGGGACCACAAACGGCTGTAGGATGCTCAAAATGACTGAACTTCTGAGCTACTAACTGAAACCAGGGATTTCCTCATACAGTAGGAAATTGTGACCGTTATTCTGGTGTCAGATACCTTCGTGCTGCTTTCTGGCTGTTTTTTTTGATCCCTCTCATTAGAGCAGACACGGTGTGTTGGGTTTACTGAAATATTCTGTGTTGCTGGTGAAGTGATTCATTTAAAATGACATAAATCGGCTGGTTAAAGGCAGGTTGATATAGTAACAGTAAAAAAAATACAACACACAAGAGTCCTCTCTTACATGAGTTTGAAATCAAACAGTTTTTCCAGATACTCATTATTTCTGTGTGTGTGAGCAGCTCCTCAGAGGAGCATGAGCTCGTCTCTGTCACGTCTGGCTGCGCAGCCATCCTCGCCTTGGTCCTGGCTGTCACTGGGACAGACAGCAGGAAGGTCACTGGAATATCACATCCACGCTTGAAAATAAATGTCCCTGCCTTATTGCAGCTCTCTGCTTGCAGGAATGTGTTGGTTTATCTCCCGCAGGCAACCACAGCCCAGGGACGGGTTCTGTGCCGCTGACGTTGTCGCCTCAGAAAATATTAAAGGTTTCACCCCTGTTTTCAGTCTTGGCTCCTTGCTGGAGCCCATACACCTGTCGGCACCCTTTTATCTTTCCCAGATAAGGCTGAGGCTAAATGAAGCAAATGAGTTTACTGTAATGCAAATTTGAGGGGGCTTCCTGTTTACAAGGAAATAGCTATAGTGCCGGCAGAATAAATTCCAAGGCTGCAGGCCAAGACTTAGCAGCAAATAAACTACGAGGGTGAAGAGTTTATTGGCCGTGGGGCTGATTATTGCTGAGTTTACGTGAATTATCCTCAGACTGGTTTTGTCCCGAAATCGTTAAATATCCGTTTGGGAAAGAAGGACAGAAAACACTAATGGGCCCTGAGTGCTTAAGGAAGAGGCTTAGTGTGTTTTTGTTTTTTTTTAAGCACCAAAACAAAACAACCCTTTTTCCATCCTCTGTCATCTGCTTTTCCTTCCCTTCTGCGTTTCCTCCTTTCGTTCCTAAGAGCCTTGCCAAGAGCTGGGAGAGCTGTGGTATCTTTTCGTTGTACATTGTTTCCTAAAAGCCTGTTTTGGGGAGATTTGCATTGGTGGGCAGAAGGGATGTCAGAGGCAGAATATCCTGCAGAAATCAGGCCTGGAATGGAAGGAAGACGTCCATGTGGAAATACGAGCAAATATGAAACCTTAAATTTTTTCTGCCGAATTGCTGTCAAAAATTGTAAGTGTTGGATGGAAAGGAGTAAATTAACTGCACTCTGAATTTTTTAGGCTATTTATCAGACTGCTGAGGTTTTTCACTTTTCCATGTAAATGTTACATTTCCCTTATTTTGGTCAAAGGGAGCAGAAGAGCACTGTAGAACAGCTCTTTTTGTTTACCAGCAGCTTGTTCTGATTTGAGTAAAGGATTTGCATAATGTGAAGCTGAGCAAAATGGTCCAAGAAATCAGGTAACAAATGAGAGAGGGTTCAGGGCTTGCAGAAGCCTCAAGTACACGCTGCTGTCCTCGCCAGGAAAGTTGACATTAAAGCTTTCTTACTATAAACATCACGTAAGCTTTGGGTGCTTTCAGTGTACAAATACCACGGGCATGGTAACAAAACACAGCATCCATCTGTCCAGGCTTCTCTCCCCGCGGCTGTAGATGTTTCTCCTCTCATATCTCTTTTTCTAACCTGCTTCCAGTAATTACCTCTGTTTCAAGTTAATTTTGATTTTGATTTTTCTCTCAACCTTTTTTCCTTGGTCTCCTGTGTTCCTCTGAATCCTGCCCTTCTAGGGGAAAAAAGGAGCTTGTTGCAGTTACTTCCTTCTTGAGAATCATGCTTATAATATAGGACATTTTTTTCAGGTATCATCCCATCCTTACTTCACCTGCAGAGGTGAAGACTGACCCCTGGTACCCAACTGCTTCTTGCTGGGGCAGCTGATGTTCCCTTTGCTTTCTTACCCAGTATTCAGACTTGTTTAAAACTCTGATTGAGGTTTGTTGAACACACAGAGGTTGATTTTCCTTTCCAGTTTTATTCTGAGCTGTTTGTGATTTCTTTTCTTCCTCTTATGGTGCTGAATGTTGTTGAAACGCAAGTGACGTTTCCTGCTCGGGGTTAAGCATCATTGCTCTGTCCTCTTTTGCTTCTGGTTTTACAATTCTGATCTCTTGGCCTTCCTCTGCTCTTTCTCTGAATTTCGGTTCTTTCTTTGAAGTGTCCTTCAGTGAATTCTTGTACCTCTTGAAACTTCTGTAAATCTCTGAGTTCCAGGCTTACACCCCCCCGTCTCTGCTGTCAGTCTGGGTGACTTTGGTGGTGTTTTCTCTGGCGTTGTTTAACGCCTCTGTTGTGTTTATTCATTTACAGCGCTGTCTCTGGGAAAATTTTCTTGACAATTGCTTGTGTAATTTTCATCTTTGTTGCTATTACGCCCATGTCAGCCCTCTCAATCTTTCTAGGTGCTTCTTTGTGTCGCTGCAAGAAAACCGTTCAGTTTTGGGCTTCTGCAGGTGGCATTTAACTCCCTGAATGGCTCTAGCTCAGTGTCATGGCATTAAAAAGTCCCGTGTCTGCCTGGTGCTGCGGCTGTCCGTCCTTCCCGCCTGCTTTGGTCCGTGCTGGTCGTGTCCATCAGGTCTGCAAAACTCCTCCCCTGAGGCCCTCATTAAAATACTCTTTTGTCATGAAGCTGATGAAGTTTGGCTGTGATTAATCTGCTGTGCTGTGTGTGCTGGTGCAGTGTTTGTGTGTTTACAGGCGGTGTTTCCTGCCTGTCTCCCTCTGTCCCTCTGTGTTCCCTTGTCTCTACCCGGAGTGCCCGTCTGTGCCATCAGTCCGTGGGCAGCACAGTGGGGTCCAACAGGGTCTCATCGGTGACGTTTGTACCAAACCCTCCTCTTCATATGCAGGTTGTTTAGGGAATGGAATGGCTTCAGGAAGCCTTGTAAGATCCCATCTGGAGTACTGCCTCCAGCTCTGGGATCCCAGCACAGGAAGGATATGGACCTGTTGGAGTGAGTCCAGAGCAGGCCGCCAAGATGATCAGGGGAATGGGGCAGCTCTGCTGTGAGAAAAGGCTGAGGGAATTGGGATTATTCAGCATGGAGAAGAGAAGCTTTGGGGTGACCTAACTGTGGCCTTGCAGTACCTGAAGGGCTGCAAGAAACCTGGAGAGAGACTATTTCCAAGGACCTGGAGTGCCAGGACAAGGGGAAATGGCCTCACACTGCCAGAGGGCAGGGTTAGATGGGAGATAGGGAATAAATTCTTTCCTGTGAGGGTGGTGAGGCCCTGGCACAGGCTGCCCAGAGAAGCCGTGGCCACTCAATCCCTGAAAGTGTCCAATGCCAGGTTGGAGGGGGCTTGGAGCAACCTGGTCTAGGGGAAGGTGTTCCTGCCCATGGCAGGGAGTGGAATAAGATGAGCTTTAAGGCCCCTTCCAACCCAAACCATTCTGTGATTCCATGATTCTGTGATGTTATGCTCCTTCCTCCCTATCTGGTTGCAAATGGTAGAAATCATCAAAAGAACTGTTTTTCTGTTTTCAGAAAAAGATAAGTAGGCCCAGATTCTGCAGAGGCTTCCACATTTGCTGGGCTTTGCACAGAAATGGTGCCAATGAAGGCAGAATTAAACCGGAGATGATACGGAAGATTAAGGATCTGCTGGTTAATTCAGCCCAGTTTTATGTCACGGTGCCATTAGCTCAGTGAGGTGTTGGTATCTCATTGAACCTCGTTCCATCTGCTTGTAGCAATCAAGACTGCAAATTATTTTAGTAGAACTTAGAGCTTGGCTGCCTAAAATTGCAAAACAGTTTAGGTTTTTGTTTGACATTTACAGTGTTGGGTTTTTTTTGGTGTCAAGCACGATTGTTTCTTGATATTTTTACACCACTTCCAGGACTTACTAAAAATGGAATTGAAAAATTTGCAGTAAGACATTGAAACCAGCATTGCAGGACACTCAGACTGTTCTAAATGGTTCCATTGATGTGTGAAAAATACAGAAGGAAAAAGGATTCTAAATGCAATGGATTTATAAATTAATCTGTTATTTTGCAGCTTTACTGCATCTCACTGAGTTGAGCATTTAAGCAAAGAATAAAGGAAGTAAAGTGGGGTGAGAGTGAAAGATGGGTGGTTATGTGTTGTAGACCAGACAAGTATTAAGAGAAGAAGGGTAAGTGCTGCAGGTGAACCTAGAGTAGGTGTGTAGGGAGGCCAACCGTGTGGGTTTGTGCTTCTCAAGGTCAGAGTACCCTGTTGAATGAAGCTCTGGTGTTTTGCCAGGAGTATCCACTCAAATGGGTGCCCTCAGTGTCACTGCACTTCCTATAGCATTGTTGTCCAGAGATGCAAGTGCCGTTTGAGATGGTGAATGTCTTCTCATTGCAGTGAGGCTCCAGGGCATCTGCCTCTTTTCCAGGTGCTGGAAATACCTACAAGAGTGCTTTTGAGACACTTAAGTGTGCCTTTTGTCCCCTTGCCGTGGATGATTGTGCTGTTCAGAGGGATATCAGAGAGCTGGTGTGAGTGCACTCACTTGCTCATCATTCTTGTCTCCTGTCCTGGACTATCCCTCTCTTTTTTTTTTTTATTTCCTCAAGGTATTATTATTGACGACTATGGTCAAAAAATCCATTGTTCATTTAGTTTAGTACAATTCATAGTAATGTATCTGTTTCAAAGGTTAGTTCACATGTTCAGGAATGAAGAAGTGTGTAGAATCACAGAACCACTAAGGTTGGAAAAGACCTCCAGGATCATCGAGTCTAATCTGTGACCGATCCCCAGCTTGTCACCCAGACCAGAGCACTCAGTGCCACCTCCAGTCATTCCTTGAACACCTCTAGGGATGGAGACTCCACCACCTGCCTGGGCAGCCCCTTCCAATGCCTGACCAGCCCTTCTGTGAAGAAATTCTTCCTCATGTCCAAAATCTGAAGCTTAAATCAGTAGACTGAAGCTTATCTTGCTATTTAGCATTGCCTGGGTGACAAGGCACATGTGGGGGTTCATGTGGGAGCTGCTTGAGGAGGGGGAAAGACTTGTTTTTTTCTGAACTACCATTATAATAAAAACTGAACATTTGTGGGTTTATGGTGGACTAGTTCAGGGTAAGCATATGTGACAGAGTAGTGGAATTTTTGCTGGAAATCCAGCCTCCCAGCTTTGCTGCCAGCAGGATTTGTGGTTGTGAAGGTAGTAAGAAACAGCATTCCCAAAATAATTAATTTGGTGTGCATATAGGATGCTGGGGCTGCTGACAACATGTACTTGCTTTTTATCTCAAGTTAGCTTTGTACTACAGCACTTTCTTGAGAAGAATGTGTGCTTAGGGATGGATATGGACTGCCAGTGTAGGAGGCTGTATGGGAGGGCTCCTGCTTGCTGTGGATGCTGCTTTCAGCTCCAGTTGGGTGTTCTCTGTCGTGGGAGTTCAGTTGTTTTTTGTTGTACCTGCAGTGTCCCAAACCTTAATAACAGACAGGAGAGCATGGGAGGGTGAAGATCCTGTTGCAAAGCTTTAATAGACAAGGAATGAGAGTCTGGAGGAAGGGCACTGATTGTTGTCACCTGTATTTTACAGATCAGGAGCCAGTTAGAACATACCTGATGTACCTTTGTTCACATGTAGGACGTTTGGCAGGTGCAGGAGTTGAAGTTGGATTTTCTGAGCTTCAGTGGAGGCCCTTGACTGTCTGAGCTCCTGAGCATCCTGTGCTTGGAGCACCTCTGGGCACAGGAAGGAGAGATCTGGCCCTCAGAAGGATGCTCCAATTACTTCTCCTGTGGGAATGCTGTGATATTGGAGCTTATATTTTGAAACACAGCCCTTCCCTCGGGCGTCATTACCTTAATTAAGGAAAAAAGTAAATGAGAGTGATCTGTGAGGAGATCAGCGTGCTCTGTTCTGTGCTAAAAACAGAGAGATGTTTCTAGGTGTGTTTTCAGGGAAAGCTTCCAAAATGTAATGTTCCTTTACAGGTGTGATACACCTGCATGATCCAGTGCAGGTGCTGCTGGGACCTGCCAGATGTGGCTTTTCCATAGAATTAGTAAACTTTATAGCTCTTACTCCTTTTATAGCTATGATGGCTTTTCAGTGCCCGGACCTTCCTGTGTGAAATGGTTTCAGCCAACACTGGAACTATAACATCAGGACACGAGTGTATGCAGCTCTTGGTTTCTGTTCTGGTGAAATCATGTGGAATGGCCTGGTTTAATCTTCTTATCAATAATAGCTTCATTTTTTTTTGGTAATTAATAAAATTACTAAAAAGCCTATCAGGAGCTGCCAGGTCCAGGTGCATAAACCAAATAACATAATTTAATTGAACTAAATTGATGTAAAACCAGCAGTTTCTAGCTTAGCAAATACAGCTGTTTTCCACAGAAGGAGCTTCACCCCATGCTTATCTAAAAAAAAAAAAAAAAATCATTCCAGTACTGAGTAAACACCTATATAAATATGCCTTTCATAAATAAATAACAATTTTTGAGAGTTTTTTAAGGAACTGCTTCCACACAGAACCCCCCCCAGTCCCCTTGCAGTGTGCCAGGAATTTGTCCTGTCAGCATGTGTCATGTCCTATTGAGAAAGGAACCGGGGAAAGGGCGGATTTCTCGGGATCTGGTGGAGCTGCTCAGATCAAAGCCATCATTAAACGCCGCAGAGATTCAGTCCAGCATGTGCAGCAGACGGGCACCAGCTGCACAACGACCTCCTGCAGCCCCGGGGCCTCTGGGGAATGGAGCTGGGAATGGGATTGGAGCAGGAGCTGGGAACGGATGGGTGCGTGTCACCCGCGGGGAGCTGCTACCTCTGCTCAAGGTGCACATGAGAAAAGAGCTCCCACAGCTTCTGCATCCTCCTGGAAAATTAAAAAGCTCTGGGGATTCCAGTAAAATCCTCAGTGCTTCAGACCTTGGGGGAAAGACACCCCTGTCCTAAGGGGCTGAGTGCAGAACGAGCCTCTGCGTGACGGCTCCGTGGATGTGACTTGGCTGCTGTTGTTTGTTATGTTTCTGCCTCAGTTTCAGCAGGAAAAATGAGCTCTGGGAAACAGGAGTCTGGGTTAAACTGAGCTTTAAATGGAAAAGAGTGATGGTGGGTCCAGCAAGTGGTGGTGAATGGAGTTAGATCCAGTTGGTGCCCAGAGGAAATGGCTTCAGGTTGTGTCAGGGGGTGTTTAAATTGGATATTGGGAAAATTCCTTCCCTTAAAGGGTTGTCCAGCCCTGGTGCAGGCTGCCCAGGGCAGTGGTGGAGTCTCCATTCCTTGGAGGGATTTAAAAGCTGTACAGATGTGGCACCTGGGGACATGGGTTAGTGGTGGCCCTTGCAGTGCTGGGGAATGGTTGGACTCGATGGTCTTAGAGGGCTTTTTCAACCTGAACAATCCCATAATTCAATTAAAAGAAGATAAAACATGGGTGGATGTTTTACTCTTGAGGTTTCAAGTGTCTGGTGAAAGAAGCCTGGCATGGCATGGGCATGGTTGTGTTTTGGGGGGATCACTGCCATGGAGTTGGGATGTGGGGCTCTGGAGGGACATGTGGCCTTTCAGAGGGGCTGGTTTTCTCTGGGGGAGAAAAAATACAGGAGCATTCCTGTAGTTTTAACTTGTTGTTTAAAAGAGCTTTGAAAGATCTGATTCTTGGGCCAAATATTTCATCCCAGTTTTCCCTTTTGATCAATCTTGCATTGCTAAGCCTTTTAAATGCACTTGTACAAAGAGAAAAAAACAACCTACTTTTGGCTGTAGTGGCTGTGGGCCTTTCTGCCAGTGCTTGTTGACCCTGTCATGCTTTCGGTTCAAAGGCCTTTGGGGCAGGATCTTTGGTCCAATTTTAGCAACTTTACGATGGATTTGGATAGTGCAAATAAACTTTTAAAGTCTCTGTAAAATTTCATCCTGAGCCTATAAATGAATAAATAAATCAGAGGTGATTGTCAGCGTTGGCCGTAGTTCTTGGTCTCTCAGTCAACGTTTATACTCGCACGCTACTTTTAAAGAAAGTTCTAAACATTTGAGATCGGAAGAGATTAAAAAAATTGGCACGTCTTCAGTAATTTTGTATTTATTTAAAAAAAAAAGTAATTTATGATTGGTGAATGACTTAATTGCAGTCGGAGCAAGGAGATGTGATTTTGCTCTGATTTCTCTTTCTTGTAATTTCTCAGCAGCAGCAATCTGGTGGAAGGGCAAGTCCTTGACACTGCAATTTGGTGTAATTACTCCTGGAAAATTCATGTACTTAGAAGCTTTTATATTAGTTTCAGATTTCAGCACTGATAATGCCAGTGATCCTCAAGGAACATGAGGCTGGTGAGTGTTGTGAAGTTGTAGCTACTGCTTTTGGCTCCCTCCTTGTAAACTTCTCCATTAATATAATTTGCATAAGTGAAGCTGCTTTGTCTCCTGACGCAGGGACCAGAGGGGGGTGTGGGCAGGTGTTGCTGAGCTTTAATCCCTTCCATCACACAGGGCTCTGGAGTGAAATTTGTTGTTAATCATCCACGTCAGTTCTAAGAGCATTAGTTCATTGCAATGAAATGAGTTGGCAGGGGGCTTGGTGTGAACTTCAGCGGGTGTGAGGGCAGAAAATGGGGCAGAAATGGGTGAACTTGGGACAGAAAATGGCAGAGCCCTGTTCTGTCCCGTGGAAGGGGTGGTATGCACATGGTGTGCCATGTTTATGGAGAGAAATCAGAGTTTGGGTTCACTCATTGCTGCTTTGTCAGCTGGTGAGAATGAGAGTAGAATGAGCATTTGAACTAATTAATCACAGAATCACAGAAAGGTTTAGGTTGGAAAAGACCTCCAAGACTGAGTGTGGTTCTGTGTTTATACAAGTAATAGATAAATATATCAGGTTAAATGGTCTGATGGTCCTTTCTGATTTTCTGTGCTGGGAATTTGCCTGATGAACTGCTGGAACTAAAGTGACAACGTGTAAAATAGCTTTTACAGCATCTGAGAACCAAGTCGTTTTGCAGAAGTATTGACTTCTGCTGAACTTTGAGCTGGGTGCAATCTGAGAGGAAGCAGAATGAAATGGGTTCAATGTTTTGTGAGTGCTCACTGTTTATTACCTCTGACACAGGAATAAATGAAGGTGACTGTATGATGTGGAGAAGGGATGCTGGGAGTGCAGAGGGCAGGCACTGGGAAAGCTTGGCAGACACAGCAGTGGCTGTGGAATTGCTGAATTTCTGGCATTTTCTTGAAATAATTATTAGCGTTTGAGTAGTTTTTGGACATGCCAGGAACCATCAGGAGCTTAGTGTGCTGTTGGATACAGGAGCCACATGTGGCAGAGGGATCGTACCTGCTCTGACAAAAAAGGAGGGAGAAAATAAATCCAGCTTTATTTTACAGACTAGGGATCTGAGCAGATAAAGTTTATGACCTGCCCGCAATGATACAGGAAATGTTGATAGAGTTAATTTCTGAACTCTGTTCCCCCCAGTCTCTGTAAAGCTGCTGTTTCATTCTTGTTTTGTATTTCCGTCCTCTTGTTTCTGTTTCAGCCTATACGTGAATCTATTAGTGGCTGTAACTGCTCATTCTTAATGCAGCTCTGGTTCTTTAATGCTGGCAACAAGACCAGACATTCCTTTCTCAAGCTGTGGTGTGTATATGTGCACCTGTACAACAGATAACATCCCACAAATTTGAACTCTTATTGATTTGTAAGAAAAAATCATGTGCTTTGATGATAAATAATTAAAAACTCCTTTAAGATCCAGTAGTAAGTAGCTTCTTGACTTAGTTCCAATAGTAGGAGTATGTATATGGATACATCCTGTCACTTCATTCTTTGCCCTTTCCCCTTCCAAGGTGTGAGATACTTTCAGAAGAACTCCTGTAACAAACCTTCAGGGACAGGATCCATGTAAAATGAATAGGAGAACTTTTATAGAGTTGTAGACTGGTTTGGGTTGAAAGGGACCTCATTCCAAATCCCTGCCATGGGTCATCTCATTCCAAATCCCTGCTGTGGGCAGGGGCATCTTCCACTAGAACAGGTTGCTTCAAGCCCTGTCCAACCTGGCCTTGAACACTTCCAGGGATGGGGCAGCCACATCTTCTCTGGGCAGCCTGTGCCAGGGCCTCACCCCCCTCACAGGGAAGAATTTTTTTCGGATATATAATTTAAATGTAATCTCAGTTTGAAGCCATTCCCCTTGTCCTGTCACTACGTGGAAAAAGTCCCTCCCTATCTGTCTTGGAAATACCAAAACAAGTGCTGTTTGTTTTCTTCTCCTCTGTAACTCCTGTTTTGTCCATATTCCCACATCCATTGTGGTCATGCTCCTGCTGCCCGTGTGAACTGGGGCTGCCCGATGGGCCATTCCTCGGGCTCCAGTGGCCATCCTGTGGGCTCTGCTGTGGCAGACACACTTGTACTCCCAGCAGAAGTTTAATTCTCTTGAGTGCCATGCTTATCCTTGGAGCCACAGACTATTCCTGATCTGTTACAGGGCAACAGCAAGAGTGATTGTTGTTGGCACTGGCTCTGGTTGCAGCCAAGGACAAGTCCTGGCTCTGGGTGAGCTCCTTTCCAAGGGACCTCCTGGTTTGCTGCTGCTGCTGTAGCTCATCTGAGAGGGAGGATTGCGGATGCTCTTGCTATGCACGTGTCCTTTTCTGTGTTGGAAAGAACATAATGTGTTTTCTTCTTAGTTTTTCAGACATGTCTTGGAGTAGACATTTTCCGCCTGTACCAACCTTGGCACTGTGGCTGCTGCCTGTGCCCTGCCAGGCTGTCACAGGCAGCAAGAGCTGTTTAATTACAGGATGGATTTTAACCTTGAAGGTTGCTTTTCAGCGGCGTTCTTTGATCAAGTCTGAAAGACCAGGATGCTGGCTGGAGTATCTAGAGCTTCAAGATGGAGCCTGAAGCTTCTTTTAACAGACTTTTCAGCTCGTGCTTGACATAAATCCCTTTTCTGGGGAGGCGGAGGAGCTGACCAGGTTGGAGTGACCTGTGCTACTTGCAGAGTTCATGGTTTGATGGTGATGCAGATAGTCATCCTCCTGCCTGCTCTGGGCAGGCAGTGTGCTCTGACCTGCTCCACAAGCCCTGGGGTGTTTGTTCAGCTCAGTCTCTGAGGGCAGCTTCACCCAGGGGCTGTAAGAGATGCAGGAGCACTCAGCTGCCCACAGTCCTGGCACCAGTGCTACGTGGGGACTGTTGGCATTGCTAAGGGTCAAGATACTTGTCTCATTTGCAAAAAAACCCCTCTCCCAAACCCTCTTTTCTGTGTCACCGCTATGTGAGTTGTCTCTGACCAGCTGTGGGGTGGGCACTGCTGGGTATCTGGCCCTGGGGCTTTGCTGTGCTCCAGGTACCTGCTTAATGTGGGCCCAGTTAAATCAGCAAGTCATGGAATGACAGAATCATTGAGGTTGGAAAAGACCTCCAAGATCATCAAGTCTAACCTGTGCTGATCCCCACGTTATCACCCAGCCCAGAGCACTGAGTGCCACGTCCAGCCGTCCTTGAACACTTCCAGGGATGGGGACTCCACCGCCTCCCTGGGCAACCCCTTCCAATGCCTGACCACCCTTTTTATGAAAGAAAAATTACCCAGGAAGAGGTACCCAGAGTCCAAGTTGCATTTCTAACAACATTTTAAGCCTGATTTTTGATTTTCCCTAAATATGCTTTTCCTAGTATTTCAGTTGACTCGGGGCCTGTGGACCGCAAACAGAGCGTGTCTGAATTTTTTACCATTTTGTATTTTTTCAAGAGGTTTTGCTGCAGTCCAGTCAGATATACTTTTGTTTCTGAAGTCTCCCTGGATTTCATTTTTAGCCAACTTTTGTTTCTGCCCATTTTGAGTGCTGCTATTAAGGTAGATCATGCTGTGAACCGAGATGAACTCGTGCAAAAGCGGCCACTTCTCGCATTAGTGCATGGTTTGCGCTGACGGCATCTCTGGCCGGGGAAGGCTTTTCAGAAATGGCTGCATTTCTGTGAAATGCAGCTTTTATCCCAGATTGTTTATGTGTAGGGCAACTAATGAGTCGATAGACAAAAGCAGAGAGGGAACCTTCCTGTTTGTGGAATGTGCTAAGGTCCATTTTAAAATATTCCATCCTCGTGAAGGATACACGAACTCTGCTTCGTTTCTTTGAACTCAATGGGATTTCTACCTTTTAACTTCCATGTGAGAATTAGGAGGTGATTATTCTGGGTAGTAATAATCCATGTAATTTATTCCTATTTATTCATATGGATAAGGAGAAATGATTTTAAAGCGGTGAGAGTGTTGTTGAGGAGCTGGAATGCAGTGTGGACTCCTGTAGCCTGTGATCATTTTACAGATTTGTTCAGATTCTGTAGCTGCAAAAAACGTTTTGTTCCTTTGACACGTTATCCATCAGACCAGAAGTGTGAGATGTCGGGAGAGGAGGAGAGGCGCTGGAGAGATTTGCTCGTTACACAATCAGTGTTTTCCTGGACACTTCAGTCACACGTTAAATTTTCATTATCTTCTACCATTGTCTAGACTAAGATCTGTTGATGTAATTTCTTGCAGTGCACTTGTTGGAGCAGAGGAAAGCTTTCTTGATGTCATTATTATGAAAAAGGCTTATTCTGTTACTAATGGTCTGGTGGTCAGTGGGAACAGGACAGTGCTGGTTGTGATGGCAGCGCTGATGGCTCGGGGCAGCCAGGAGGCCGAGGAGGGAGAACTTGGGGGACTTTGGTGACTCAGACCAAGCTTGTTTATCTACAAGAGGGTCCTTCTGTAAGCAGGACAAGGGGAAAGTTTGGTTGGAAAAAGACTTAGATTAGATATTAGGAAAAAATTCCTGCCTTTGGGGGTGGAGAGGCCCTGGCACAATTGCCCAGAGAAGCTGCGACTGCCCCATCCCTGGAAGTGTTCAAGGCCAGGTTGGATGGGGCTTGGAGCAACCTGTTCTAGTGGAAGGTGTCCTTGCCCCAACAGTGGGTAGAGTGAGATGAGCTTTAAGGTCCCTTCCAACCCGAATCAGCCTGGGATTCTGTGATCTCTGTTTACTGCTCCCTCTTCGTTTGAAATCAGTATTTTGTTTAGGTTGTTAAAATACACAGAGAGCAGACCCAGTTCTTAAAGAACAAATAAACAGCAAGTTCGTCACTGAATAATTTATCATCTCAAACCTGATTAACAGTGTTTAGCCCTCCCAGTTCTTGTCTAACTTGATGTGGTGGTTGGCCTCCAGAGTTCTCGCTTTGGATCACAGTGTTCATAGATCTGTGTTCCATGTGGGCCTTGGAGATATACAGTAAAACTATTAATAGGATAGTTTCCTGGATGGGGGTTTAGGGCCTTCCAGCAAAGTTCTTGGCTTTTATTATAGACTTTTTTCTGTTCAAGTAATTCCTCGTGCCTCAGGCCCTCATTTGAGAAGGAGTGTGGATACTTTCCTCCCTCAATGGATGAGATATTTGTTAATAACTGTGAGGTTTCTCAGAGGCTCAGATGATGGTGTCTGTGTGAGCACAAGAGAAGGGATGGTCTCTGAGGTCAGCAGGGCTCTGCTGCTCACCCTGACTGCACAATTATTTGTTAATGGAGAGACCTTAGAGAAAAAATGGATGAGAAATAACCACAGAAATTCAGTTGTTGTTCTGAAAATGTTAAAATTTGTCTGCAAGAACCGACCTGTTCATTTTTATCCCACATGAAATAGTTTGGAGTTCACATTTTTAAGGATTAGGTGCTCAGTCTTGCTACTACAGAAATAGGAGTGATATTTAATGGTTTAGAGCATCAGTATTTTGTACAAGGTTATTTTTATAATAATACATGGTATCTATGAAAATATCAGTTTTAAAATTGGAAACAGAGAAAGTCCAGTGGAATTTTGACTTGATACTGTGACAATAGAGTTGTTTTATCAAGGCCCAGCATGGCTGGCCCGCATTGATTTTAAAATTTATGTACTTGTATTGTTGCCCATATGAAATTTTTATAGGCATTATATTACAATGAATATTGAGGTTACTTGACAAATAAAGGAAATCTTTGTTAATGTGGTTTAAATGAGAGATTGTGACATTATAAATTAGGCAGAGTAGATGTTAAGTGCACTGCAGCCAAGTGAGGTGCCTAATGGAGCTGCTGTTGGCTAATTTTCTGCTGATCCCTGGCAGCTCCAGTGTTAAAGCCTGAGGCAGCTCGGGATGACTTGTACGTTTGTTTTACGGGAGCTAAAACCTGATGCAGGAATAAAGAATCAAAGTGGTGACCAGGGTGCCCCCTGGGAAGTGCTGTGACCCCAGAGATCATCCCGAGGCCCAGACCTGACATGGTCCCTGCCCTGGGCAGCCTGTACCAAGGCTGGAGAGCCCTTTAGAGGAAGGAATTTTCCCTGATATCCAACTGAATCTCCTCTGGCACAGCTTGAGGCTGTTTTATCTCATCCTGTCCCTTGTTCCCTGGGGGCAGAGCCTGACCCCCACCTGGCTCCACCCTCCCATCAGGGAGTTGGAGAGAGCCAGAAGGTCCCCCCTGAGCCTCCTTTTTTCCAGGCTGAGCCCTCCCAGCTCCCTCAGCCTCTTCTGGTGCTCCAGACCCTTCCCCAGCTCCGTTCCCTTCCCTGGACGTGCTCCAGCCCCTCAATGTGTTTCTTGTCCTGAGGGGCCCAGAACTATCTCCAGCACTGGAGGTGCCTCAGCAGTGCCAGCACAGGGACGGGCACTGCCCTGGTCCTGCTGCCACACCATGGATGGTACAGGCCAGGTGCCACTGGCCTTTTGCCCACCTGGGCACATCCTCGGGTCCTGTTCTGATGAGCAGCTCTCCAGCCTCTCTGTCCCCAAAGTATGGTAAAGGTCTGGTTTAAAAAAAGCAATTTCAAGTAACTCTTCTATTTTTTCCTTTTCTTCTTTTTTTTTCCTTCAGTATCCGCAGTGTTATGCAGAAATACCTCGAGGAGAGGGGTGAATTAACCTTTGACAAGATCTTTCATCAGAAAATTGGTAAGTGCTATTGCAATCAAATGTTACTCATGTGAATATTTTAAAGATTGGTTTGGTTTTTACATTTCTCTGTGATGACTGCTGAGAAATCAGTGCCGTAGATGGTCTGAAGAACCATGGAACAGGACTTAGTAAAACAAAGGTCTTCAATAAAACACAATGTTGTGAAAGGGAAGAAGACGAAGCAAGGCAATCTGTCAACTTCAGGTTCTGGAAAACTACGGGGAAAATAATTAAATTATTTGGAAACATCAAAGAGAAAATTATATTACTTTGTATGGGCTTGTCAACAATATAATGTGTCACATCAGTTAAACTTTTTTTCCTTCACAGAGGTAATGAGTCTGTTCATAAGGGAGCAGGAGTAGGAAAGATCCCAGATGTATTGTCTTGACCCTCTGACGTCATGTTCTCGCTCACAACAAGGGGAGATGTGGCCTGGGTGAAACCACTTTGTGCTGGGGGTGAAACTTTGAGGAAGTGGACTTGTGGAGCAGTTAATCAGTATTCCATGGAAGGCTGGATCCAGGGAGTTTGCTCAGGAACGTCAGAGATCAGTGTTATAGTTAACTGTGAGTGCAGGGCCCAAGAGCCTCTGTGTCCTGCTGACGTGCTGTGACCACACTGAGGACAAGGGCAGAGTTACAAACACTCCGTAAACCACAGAAGGGGAAAATTGCAGTGCTCCACTGTCAGATCCAGCAGTGCCCTCCCCAGCTGTGCTGGAGCAATCACACAAACACAGGGTGCAGAACCTTGGGGTGGGTGGACGTGTTTCAGTGACTTGGCTGTGGCACGAGCCCTGGGTTGTGTTGGCTCAGCTGGATCACACAACTAAATATAAAATCAGGGTTGTAGCCAGCGAGGCATGTGAAATAATCCTCTTCTGGCAGAATGTTCTGTCCATTCTGGCACTGGATTACAAAATATACATGGACCTGCTGGGGAGAATCCAGGAAAGAGCAGTGGGAATGAGCAGACTTTGCTGAGCAGTCTGTTAAATGTGACCTACGGGGAAGTATTGAAATAGGGTGTGATGTGGGTGGCAAAAGGGAGAAGTGAGGTTGAACATTATTCAAACCCAGAGAAGCTGTTGCAGAAATGATGAGGTTAGTCCATTTTCCACAGACTTAGTGTCTCAAGTAAAAAAAATCTGGATACAAAGAAACCTGTTTTAGTAGCAGGGTGGGTAGTAAAGCAGGGAATGGATCTCATGAGAGGCTTGTGAAATCTTTGTCCAGCAGATCTGCGGAGTGGGTTGGCTGGGACAGCACAGCTGCTCCTGTCTTGCAAAATGAGGATTAGGCTGGGAAGACTCAAGGAGGTCAATGGTTTTATTCCTGTCTGAAATGCACTGAGACTGCAGTGAACACAGTGCTGCTGTACCTGGTTTCCTAGGAAAGGTGGTGACACGGGGGCATCTTTGGGCTGATGTGTGGTCTGTTATGTGTGCATGAAACTATGACTTTGTATTGTGGCCAAAAATTTTACCACATAAATGCACAGATACCTCATTTGCTTGCACTGACACCTCAGTGTGTGCTTCAGCTCAGATGCCTGTGCTGAATCATTAATATTTTGCTGTAGCATGGCAGTTGCAAAATAAGCAGAATTTTAAGCAACCAAACACAGCCTGTCTTCAACTGAGCATGTTTGGGGACAGTGAAATGAAGAAGTCCTTTTTTTTTTTTTCTCTCTAAAAAAAAAAAAGAAGTCCAACAGGCCAACTTCTATGTAATAGGTATTTATATTTATGTAATTGAATGCTTTTCATTACCAGTTGGTTCTGAAAAACAGGACTGTTGCAGTTATTTTGATAAGTTACAGCAATTATAATTAGGTAACTGGAAGTTTGGGAGGACTAGATCTTTCCTTTCTTTCCCCCGTGTCTGTAGTAGCCATTGAACCTGGAATTTTAGATCCTGGATTTTCATTAACATATTAGTTTCTTGCCCAGATGTTGAGCTGCAGAGCTAGAGCTGTGCAGAGAGGAGAGGTTTTCTCCTCCTCTCCCCTGGTACTGTCAGAGCAGGACTTGTCCTGGGTAACCTGGAAAGAAGGAGCAGTTCTGTTACTGCTTTGCTGGAGTTTCAGTTATTTCTGAAACTGAAGCAGGATTTAGAATGGAATTAAAAAAAAAGATTAAAGCTAAACACGACTGTTTTTAACAGCAGACTTGGCATTGCACTGAAAAATATTCTATTTCCTTACTGTGGTTGTTCATTTAAATTTTATTGCATTTTCTAGCGTGTTCTTTGCCATTCAATTAGCTCTGTTTCCAGACATTAGCATAATTGCTTGTGGTAAAGTACCTGCAGTTTTAGGCAAGCATTATGCAAAAGGCTGGTGAAAAGAAATATGGGGAGGTAATTAAAAGTCTAATCACTTTTTTGTTCTGCTTGTTGTCTGTTTGTATGGCGGGGATGTGGCCAGACCACAGGTAGGGCAGGTCCTGGGTGTGCAGGTGTGGGGTGGAGTCTAAATGAACCCGAGTGCAGTGAATCTCTGAGCTGTGATTCTGCTGGTTCATCCCTTCCTGCCAGCTCCTCGGGGCCGTTATTTCCTCAGCTGAGGAGACATCCAGTATGCACTGCTGTATCCTCTTATACTGACTATAAAACTGCGTTGTGCTACTTGGTTTTAGCTTGGCAAGTGCTGTAAATGAGGACTGTTAAGCTTTTTTTTCCTCCAGACCTAAATTCTTCCTCACAGCTCCAGGTCACTGTTTTTTCTCTAGTTTTCAGTATCCTTTCAAATGTAAACCCAGGCTTTGATCAGCTGTCTGATACAAGGGCTCTGATGTCATGCAGAGTCGTTCCTGTGGGTGTTTCCCTATGGATGTGTCTAATTATGGTGCTGGTCTTATCATCTGCAAGTGTTTATCTTTAATGAGCCCTAAAATCCTTTTAGGGTCAATGCTTTCCAGGTCCCACTGTCAAAGCTTGGCCTAAATTTCCTCCCTGCCACTTCCTTCAGGTGTGCAACTACACAGGCAGCTTGGGCTTGGAAACCAAAACCTTTAGGATCAGATTAAGAGCAGGAAACTCATCAGGGGGGACAATGGCCTGAAGGCTTAATCATATTTGCATAAACAAACATCTGTTCTCTATTTACATCTTTTCCCTCATGAAGGCAAATAAGCTGCCCTCATCTCTTGACGCTGGCACTGCGGTTTGCTGGAGCGATGCTCCAGAATGATCTTGAACTCTCTAAGAATGGTCCGATGAGTCAGAGGACGTGAAGCTCGTTGGAGCACCCAGACGAGAGCTCTGGCAGTGCTGCCAGCCCAGCACAGCCGGCTGTTCCTGCAGAAGCTGCTTCCTCCACCAGCAGAAGCCTCTTGGGGAAGTACAGCATGTCTCGAAGCCGAGTGCGTAACCACCTTAGCTGGTTTTCTTTTTACCACATCCTGTTTGCTACAACACCAGATTATCAGTTTCTTTAGAAAAAGAGACGTTTTGAGATGGTTTTGGAAGTGTCCAAGGCCAGGTTGGACAGGGCTTGGAGCGAGCTGGTCTAGTGGACAGTGTCCCTGCCCATGGCAGGGGGGTGGAATGAGATGAGCTTTAAAGTTCCTTCCAACCCAAACCATTCCGAGATTCTGGTATCCCAATATCCATTATTTATGTGTGGAATCTACTCCATAACTGCATTAAGATTGCGTGTGGAGTCCTTCTCGTGCTCCCTTGTCCTGCAGGGTGGGCACCCTTGGAGAGCCCCTGCTCTCAGAGGGCAGGTGGGAAATGAGCTGTCAGGAGTGTGGCTGCAGGGCAGATCAGGGTCTGCTGCAGCCAGGGTGACTGGGGGCATTAAAGGGAGTCAGTTAGGTCGTAATATTGCTTCAGAATAGGATTGTTGGTTCTTAAATGCTTTGGAGCAAACTTGCTGCCACTTATAGTTCAGTGACTCTTGTGTCTGACACTGGGCTTTCAGGCAAACTGTGAAGGAATTCCTGAGGGAATAAAGCTGAATTAGAAATCCTGGGATGTGATGCTAAAGCATCCTACAGCTTCATGTCCTGCTTCGGTTCAGCCTTGGCTTCTCTGATGACTGTTTGGTTCCCTCCTGAAGGCAAATAGGCTGCCCTCATCTCTTGAAGCTGATGAGATGTGGTAGTTTGTCTACACCCCTCTCAGTTTCTCATCTCTTTGCAGAACCGTTGGGTTTGGGTCTTGGGAAGGATGAGACCAGGATGTATTTTAGCTGTTTCAGCAGCTGGTCTTGCTGAAGTGTAAGTTTTTCACCTTGCCTAGGAAGTAACTTGCATTTTTTTTCCTTCCTGAAGCTGGATCTTTATTTTCATCGCTTGTAGAAGAACTAATTAAACCAACTTGTAGGTGTCGTGTAACAAGTTGCAAACATTTTTTTTCCCCTATTTACCATCCACTTTTGCATAGTGAGGGTTGATCTTTCTTGGGTGATTCATTTCACTGTCTTTCATATCCTCCTCAACCAGCAGGCTCCAAGCTGGAGGCCTTCCCAGCCGGGGTGAGCATTTTGCCATCTGCACCAGTGCTGCCTCCTACCCACACGTAGCTGGTGAGGGGCTTGGAGGCTCCTGCTCTGCTCCCGTCATCCTGCTCCCCTCAGCATACATCCTGTGGGTCCTCAGCTCTTCAGCTGAGCTTCCAGAGTGTTTGCTCTATTTTGTAGATCCTTCTGCTCAGGGACTTTTCTGCCTCAGCTCGAGGGAAACGTGCTCCTGACCCTTCTGGCTGCTGTTTCCTCTAGCTTGGTCAGGGACAACTTTCTGTTTAAAAAAAAAAAGAAACCAACCCAAAACTAGGGTGTGAACAGCAACAGAGATGTTTTTTGGGGCAATGAATCATGCTTTCTGTTGCTTGTTTCTCTAGTTATGGACTCATTTCATTATTTCAGAGCTTTGGTGCTAATCATTAGAAAGGAGTTAAAATCTGTTGAGAAAAACATTCTTGCTCTTCCTCTTTGTGCTGGCAGTGTGGCAGTGCACTGCACTCCCTGAGCTGCCTAAAAATAACAAGCTGGGAAAAGTGCCTCCCTAGAGCATTATTTAAGCTATTGTTTAATTTAAGCAGAAGATCTATGTGCTGTTGGCATTCTGGACTAATTAAATAGTCCTCTGAGGAAATAACAATGAAGGCAATAAAACTTGGTTGGGAGTAAAGAAAAGCACCTGAGTTTTTGGCTGTGAAGAGAGCAGGGATGACTTTTCTTAGCTGTGTCATGAGACTTGTAGCACTGCTATAATTTTGCTTTATTCTGGTACTTTGATGTCAGATAATGTGCAGCCGTATAGCAGGGAAAATCGTTACTTGGTGGGTTTTCTGTAAAATCAAGGAGCCAGGTTGTTTGTTCAAGTGGTTTTTCTCTGGGGTTCCGGTTCTGACTTGGCAGCCACCACACAGAAGTAGACACCACCAAAATTAGGAAGTTGCTTTATGAACAAAAAATGACATTTAAAATGCTATTTAAAGACTGATCTTCTTCTTTGTGTTATTTCTTATTTTCAATACACATTGAGACTGGAGCTTGGGTTGTGAACAGTCTGCAGGAGGCTGTCAGGGATCTGTTGAAGCCGTGCTGTCCTTGCACAGTTCTGTGATCAGTGAAAAACAACACAGAACCCAAACCACAAGTAGATGTCGGAAACTGTGTGACTGTAAACCGAAACAGAAACCGTTAATGTGAGACATCTCACAGAGGAGCTGCTCCTTACACCATTCTCTCTGCTTGTATCAAACGGGAGGGAACAGTGAAAGAGAGAAAATCCACTCTCAGAGCCTTCTAAGACTCTGCCTTTTCTGCTGTTTGCGATGTTTTTCACCAAATTAGTGTTAGATTTATGATCTATTTTTTATGTCATAATGTCAGTGTTACTGGAAGCTACATTTCTTTCAAAACCCTCTTATTTTGTGGTAAAATAAAGTGGTGCTTGGCATGAATTGCTTGGCATCGGAGATTGTTTAGAGGGATGTTGATGGAACTCCCACTGTAGATTTTATGTGCATTGGAGTTGTCTGTCTTGATGTCAGGGACAAAGAGTATCCAAAGACACTATCAAAATGCATGTATTCATCTGGGTTTTTCTTCTGATGATAAATAATTGAGCATTTCTTTGTTGGGCTGCAGCCTGATCCCCTGCCTGCCTTTGTGGGGGGTTGAAGATGCTCAGTTGTGTGATTTCCCAGGGGAGCTGCAGATTAAATCTAAGCTTTAAAATAGGAAAAATATATATGCTATCATCTGGAACATCACATAATGGATAATTTACATATGCTGTTATATTTGCATTTATATGCAGTGTAGTTCTTGAAGATTTAAGGCATGGAGAAAAAGTCTTTATGTCAGCAGAGCAGCACAGTTACACAGTTTTCGGGTTAAATTGTCAAGAATTCCAGGCAGACAGGAAATTTTGAACTGAATCAGTATCATAGGAGAGAAGAAGAGAATATTAACAAATATCACTATATAGAGAGAGAACAAGATATAAATTATTTGAATGACATTTCTCTTGGGTGTTTCCAGTGAAGCTTCCAGCAAACACACACACACCCACCAGGCAGCCCTGCACCACCTGCAGCGGCCCCACTGTGCACCTGTCATAGGTGTGTTTGGTTTGCCCCAGGAAGCTTGTAGGTAAACTCATTCCTTTAGGATCAGATGGGCCCTGGGTGGTTGGTTCAGTCCTCCCACAGTTGCAGAGCCAAGCCCTCTGTCTCCTGCAGCAGTGGCTCTCCAGCCTCTTCTCCCAGCTCCATTTGCTGCGGCTTTAAGCTGTGTCAGGGGAGGGTCAGGTTGGATCTCAGGAAAAGGTTCTTCACCCAGAGACACTGAACAGGCTCCCCAGGGCAGTGGGCACGGCCCCAAGGCAGACAGAGCTCAAGGAGCATTTGGACAACACTCTCAGGGGCAGGGTGGGATTGTTGGGATGTCTGTGGAGGACCAGGAGCTGGACTCAGTGATCCTTGTGGGTCCTTTCCAGTTCAGGAGATTCTTTGATTAATACTGTGCCAAAGGTAGTGTTTTCTATCTGCTTGTACTCACTTAAACCTTCTTAGTCCCTTTCTGGTGGAATATTCTCCTTGTACACCATCACTGTTCGTCCACAATCCTGATTTCCACCTCTTCCCACCCAGCAATTCCTCAGTCAATCTGAAACAGTTGCACTCCCATGGAGATTTTATCAGTGTGTCTTGAAACAGTTCACAGCCTAATTAAGCATTTGAACACCACTGTGAAATAGGGAAATATTAGTTTTCCATGTCTGTATCATGGCATAATAACAACTTTAATGAGATTTACCTGCATAGCTCTGTATTACTAATAGAGCAGATTCTCTGGGCCTGCCAGTGCTGCTTATTCCTCTCAGTGGGATAACTCATCAGTAACAGGAGAACAGCTCAGGAACCAGCAGCAGAGTCAGTAGAATCTAAATTACTGGAGCTATTAAGTGTTCTCACTTTCAGCAGTGCTTTTAAGGGATGGAGCGGTCAGGCAGGCACAGGGCAGAGGAGCTGGAGAGCTCTGCCTATCAGTTATCCCATGCATTCATTTTCAAATGCTGCTATTGTTCCATACCAATATCTGTCCTATAAAAGAGCATGCATAATACACATGGCAGCTCCCCGGGGAATTGGTCTGGGTTTGCAAGGTCTGGCTGGAGAACGTCACTTGGTGCACTGTCAGGAGGTGAGGGATGGACACTGTCAGGCCTCTGAATCCCCAGGCTCCAGAGGGGAGCAGAGCAGGACCCTTGGAGGGCAGCTGGCTCCCTCTGTCCTGGCCCCTTTCCCCGACACCGCTGTGTCTGTAATAACCTGCTCTTACACGTGTATGTGTGTCTGTGGAGATTGGATAGGTGGGGTCAGAAGTCAGCACACCAGTTTCTGAATGTTTCTCGATACTTCTGCCCATAATTTCTGTGATTAAAAGGGGAAGGAGTGTGAAGAGTAGCAGAACCATCTGTTTCTGAGCCTCCAGCTCACAGCAGCTTTCTGAGAGTGCCAAAATGAACTAGAGGAAGGCTCAGAAATTCCTGCAGGAAAATCAACTGGGCTCTGTCACTGTTGTTTTAGTGGTTTTGCTCCTCTTTACCTAAGTGCTGTGTGTATTTACTAACTGAATACTACTGGCTTTGTGTTTTGATTTTGACCACAGTACAACAGTTCCTTGATGCTCTGGCAGAACAGTTTGGCTCTTAAAATGGTTCAGATACTGAGCAGAACTTCCTAAGGCAAATACTGACATCAGGGGTTTGAGAACACCTTTCTGCTGTGGAATTACTCCATGTCTTCATCAGATGATCCTATTGCCTTGTTCCCCACCAAAAGCCACTCATGGATCTGGGCCCTTTCAGAAGAGCAGAACTGTAGCTCCCACTCTACTTTGTCTGTGCAGTAATTGGCAACAGTGAAGTTCATAGCTTAGAGCATGTCGGAAGGAAAAGTGTGTTTTTTTCAACAATAAAGGGATATTGGCTTGTGTTATATAAGTAATTTTAAAATGGTGTGTAATGGAAAAATACTGATCAAGAAAATAACAACTGTCACGTCCTTTGTAGGGTCTGAATATCCTTGTGACGTGGGGAAAGAACAGAGACAACAAATAACAGTCCACCACTGTGACGTTTTTAAGCTGCTCCTGCTTGTTAGCTTGCTAATAGCTTGCTGGAGCTGCTAATACTAGTTGCAAAGGGGTGGGAGTTTCTTCTGTTTACAAGTGAAGAAAGAAGGAGAGCTCAACTGCTGTGTATTCCTTAATTAGCTTTACTGAGGGAATTTATTCATGTGCTTTGAAATAACTGATTGATTGAAATGAAATGCTTCGGTTCTCTCTTTAGTGGTCCTTAAAAATTAGAATGTTTTTATATACCTTTGTTTAGTGCTATTAAACCATCTTTTTCTTATATATAACCCTAATTTTCCTTTCACCTTTGATATGTTGAATGCCTTTGATACTGGACTTTAGTTGACTGGAATCTGCATGTTCAGTCAGGCCTTTGAGGTTTGACACAGAATTTGTGGATACTCCTCCACTGTGTCCCAAACATCCATACTGGAGAAGTGGTTCAGCTCTCCTGCTCCTCTCCCTGCAGGACTCTGAGGCATTCACAGGTCTGGCAATATGGGAAGAGGGCTGCCCAAGCTTGAACAAGTGTTAATGATTTCCTTGCGTGAAAAGCTATTGGAAAGTATACCTGAAAATAAGGATTTTCTTTGACAACACTTAAAACCTTTTAGCCAAAGCTTATTTTCATATAATGATTTCAAGACGTCATTAAACAAGCTACCTGGCAACTTGCAGACTAATTTTGAGCTCAATTTGATTCTGTTCTGGGGAAATTGTTCTGTGCTTCTCACCATTGGATGCATATCCTCTCATGAAATACAGTTTGTTCTTTCCTGCTTTGTATGCACAGGAATATGTTTCAGTCTGTTATGATGTATTATTTTTAATGTAAAGTGAATGAACATTAGGCTCTATTAGCAAAGAATAGATTAGGGAAAGAAAAGTAGTGGAATCTGTGGTACCTTCTGGGCTGTGAGGATTTTTGTGGCTTTGGTCCTTGCCAAAGCATGATTCCTATGCAGTTTGCCCTGGTAATAGCAAGTCTCTTTGTTCCTGAAGAAGGAAATTGATGGTTTTCTCTATTCTGGAGCACTTAGGTGGTGTTAATAACCCTGTGCTGTGGTAGCTGAGTATGTGTTCGGTACGGGGCAGGATCTGAACTTGATTGGGTGTTCTGTGACAGCTGCAGCCTGGCTGGAATTACAGTTTTCACATGATTTAATAGTAGACCTCTACCCCTAATGTTTGTGTCTATGACCCAGACCTGTTACTGGTACTGACAGGTCTGTTACTTCAGCCCTGTGAGATCAGGAGAGGTCTTTGAGGAACTTGGGTCAGAGACCTTTAAGCGCCCGGAGCAGGGACAAGGCCTGTGTTGCACACTTTGCAGAGCACCAGCCACATTCCTGATTGGCTTGTGCTGAAACTTTTCCTGCCTGGAGCCGGAGCCTTTGGCTGCAGTGCCAGGAAACGAGCCCGTCTCTGGTGCAGATGTCACTACTTCTTTGTTTGTCATGATTCCGTATTTATACACAGCACGTTTCGTTAGGATTTGGAAACAGCTTGGTATTTTTGTTCTCTAATTTGCTATTTTGCCTACTAGAAAGAGTCTACATCAGCATTTTGGACCACGTTCAGGCCTGCTGTAAATAGATGCAGCTTCCTTTCAATCAGTGACATTGTGAACACTTGTATTGGGGCTAAATGTGGCTATTTTTAGCTCTGCTCTCTCACCTAGTCACTCCTGTTTGCTTTAATAAGATTTTTATTTACTCCTGTTAACAGGTTATTTGAATCAAATACTCATAAAATTCCAGCTCGAACTAGATAAGTCATTTTCTCCAAGTGTTTTATGATGAAGTTCCTCATTATTATTTTATTTTATTTATTATTCCATGCTCTCAGCTAATTGGCATTCTGGCGGAGATGGAGAAGTGGTGTTGTGGATGCAGGCGACCTTTAGACTGCTGGAGGAGGCAGAGGCAGCACTGGCCCTCCTGGCTGCTGTCCTGGGGGATGTTGGCAGAGCCATTCCCAGCTGACAGGGGCTCCATGCCTGCCCATCCTGCTGATCAGGCAATCCTGCTGCCATGGCACTGGGAGCAGGGCAGGAAAATGCCAAGGAACTGTGAATTGAGAAGGTAGCTTTAATCCCAGCCAGTGGCCCTGATGAGGCCACATCTGCAGTGTTGGATTCAGTTCTGGTCTCCACAGTTTAGGAAAGACAAGGAACTGCTAGAGAGTGTCCAGTGGAGACCACAAAAATGATTTGGGGTCTGGAGCATCTCCCTTATGAGGAGAGACTGTGGGAGCTGGGACTGGTTAGTCTGGGGGAGACTGAGAGGGGATCTCATCAATCCATAGAAATATCTCCAAGGGGTGTGAGGATGATGCCAGACTCTGTTCAGTGGTGCCACTGACAGGACAAGGAGCAATGGCCATAAACTAAAACAAGAAGTTCCACCTCAACCTGAGGAAGAACTGCTGTCCATGGAGGGTGGCAGAGCTCTGGTACAGCTGCCCAGGGAGGCTATGGAGTCTCCTCTCTGGAGACATTCCAAACCCACCTGGACACATTCCTGTGTTGCCTGCTCCAGGTGTCCCTGCCTTGGCAGGGGGGTTGGACTGAATGATCTCCAGAGGTCCCTTCCAACTCCAACAATTCTGGGATCCTCTGAAAGGGCAGTGTTTCTTTATTAAAACTGTAAGAATAGAGCTCTACATTGGGGATTTTATTTATTTTTTTTAAAAGGCTCTGCTAGCAAACAGGTGGCTTTAAATAAGCTTGTGAAAAGGACCTCATCTGGTTGGAGATCAGCTCTGGGAATACCTGGTTACAGGTGAGGTGTCTCACCTGGATCTGCTCTCCTCACCCCCCCTCCCTACCTGCTTGTGAGCATCTGCTGAAGACTGAGCTGAAAACCTCAAGAGTGGCCTTTACCCCCCCTTGAAAGACATTTTGCCTGGTAATTAGTCTCAGTGCAATTCGTGGCATTTGGCAAATTTAGCCTAAGATTGTCCATACAAAGATAATGGGAAAAATAGTTGTCCAGAGGCTGGGAAGGAGGAGGCTGGGAGCTGGGTGCTACCTTGCACTGTGTATGTATTATCAATATCATCCATCACTTTGTTACCAGAGAAAGCTTTGAAAAAATATTTTTCTTTTCCCTTAACAACCAGTGATCTGGTTGTTGCAGAAATTATATAGTTATAGCAGAAGGAATCTTTAAAGCCAAAGCTGTCAGCATCTTTATTTCATAAATAATTGCTGGTTCTTTTTAGCTGTTACTTAACGCTATCATTTTATTAATTCCTGCTTTCTGTTCCTGGGCTTATTTTTCTGTGTGTCGTTAACTGTGCTTATTGTGCTCTTCGTCAGTTCTCCCTGAACTTCTTAAAACTCCTGTCACTTACTCAATGCTGCATCTGTCACTTCGTTTTGCCATTATCCGAGAGCTGCAGTTTCTGGCTGATCATTTTTCACTCAATCCAAGAGCAGCAGTAAAGGAGATTTCCTTTGTGCTGCAAGGGAAGTGTAGGATCTGTTGACAGAATGGGACATCGAAACAGAAACAATTCCAGTCCGGAGAACATTAAGCTCTAATTGGATTTGTTTGAATCATAGAATGGTTTGGGTGGGAAGGGACCTGAAAGCTCATTTAGCTCAACCCCCTGCCATGGGCAGGGACTCCTTCCACTAGCCCAGGTTGCTCCAAGCCTTGTCCAACCTGGCTTTGGACACTTCCAGGGATGGGGAAGCCACAGTTTCTCTGTGCAACCTATGCCAGGGCCTCACCACCCTCACAGGGAAGAATTTCTTCCCTGTATCTCACCTAAATTTCCCCCCTTTCAGTCTGAAACCTTGTCCTGTCAGTCCAGTTCCTGATGCAGAGTCCCTCTCCGACTTCCTCGTAGGCCCTGTCTGATACTGAAAGGTGCTGTGACATCTCCACACATCCTTCTGTTCTCTAGGCTGAACATTCCCAGTTCTCTCAGCCTGTAAATTTTGGGAATATCTGTTTTCTTACATGGCACTGCAGTGCCAAAGGGCCCCGGGGAGGAGCAGAGTGTATCCCACGGCAGCATAAGCCTCCGATTGTTCCCCGTGCCCTGGGCTTGGGAACCTTTTCTTTCTCTGCCATAATTAAATTAAAAAAGTTTGGAAAATACTAAGCAGGGCTGGAATGTTTGGCGTGGCATTGTTGGAAATGTGTGTTGGTATATTTTCACACTCCTCCCACAGTTGTCTTTGTGGTTTGTTGTTGTGTTTTTTTGTTGTTTGTGGGTTTTTTTGGTCCCCAGCCAGGAGCTGGGACCATGCCAGGGATTTTTCTTTCAGTGCATTCAGCGCTGTCTGTGCCACTCTTCAGTCTCTTAATTACCCGGCTGCAATCTTCTTTGGTTCATTGTCCAAGGAAAGTTCAGTCCATTCAGCAGGATTCTGCTCCGTGCCGCTGCTGGTTCCATCATGTGTGAAATAAGGAATTTGTTTCAGGTCCCTAAGTGGCATGTTTTGTCCTCAAAACCGGGTCTGTGCCACGCAGGCTGGCAAGGAGGGGTGTGCTCAGTGGAGGGGCACGGTCTGGATGGGGAGATGGGCGACTTTGGGTGGGTTTGGTGGGTTTTGGCAGTGATGGGGACATTTGTGACTTCACCCAGTTCTCAGCCCACCCCTGTGACACAGATCCCTGTGTTGAAGTACCAGGGTAGCAGGTGCCAGCTCAGGGACATGGAAAGATGGTGCTTCCATGGGATGAAGGTTGTGACTGCATTAAAATGCTCATAATGGAAGATCCTCATCATCTGGCTGCTGGGGTCAGGCTCTAAATTACTTGCAAAGGAATTGTAAAAACCTTGGTGTAATTTATTGTGCAATAAAACCCCATTAGAGGTAACATGAACCGGTAATTCTGAAATGGGAATGCAAAAGAGGCTGTGTTTTATCAATAAAATTTAGGTAAATCTATTGCAGAAAACCCCAAACATGAATAATGTCTTGTTTTCAGTGGGGAAAAAAAGGAAGAAAATGTGGTCTGTGAAGAGGAATGGGATATTTTTGTGCATTATGGAAGTGCCTCATAAAATCTTCAGCACGTAGGAGTGGGAATGGGCTTAATACACCTGTGGGAGGTGAGGGAGGCTTGGGATCCCTTTGTGATGGGAATGAAGAACTGCCTGGTAATCAGCATCCTAAACCTTGGCAAGTGGGGATGCTCACACAGGTATTTACAGCCCATGATGGTACCTGGGTGGTTTTGTGTGCCTTTTTACAAGTCATCATCGTAATGAGACAGTTTTTCTGATTTTTCTGTTTTTCTTTCCAGGATTTTTGCTCTTTAAAGACTATTGCATGAATGAGATTGATGAAGCTGTCCCCCAGCTGAAGTTTTACGAAGAGGTGAGTGGCCAGTGAGGGAAGTTTGGGGCTCTGCAGGGAGCAAGGCTGAGGAAGGCTGTCCTGCTCCTCCTAGGGCAGGGAGTGCTGAGAGGGAAGGAGGGGGTCCATTTGTAACAGTGTGAATGTTTAATCAACTTGCTGATTTGGTATAGGGCTCTTAAAAAGTATTTCAAGTAGCATAGATGGCGTTTGCCTATTTTTTTTAAGCAGCTGCATGGGCTGTTAGGAAGGGAGCTGGGAGAGTTGTCGGAGTTGGAATGACACTCTCAAACCCTTCAGGACTTTCCCTAACATCCTTTTACCTGTAGAAAAGCCAACAGAGTGCAGCTGGGGTGTCATGGCATGGTGGGAGGGAGATAGGAAGAAAACTGCTGCTGGAACAGGTTCCTCAGGGAAGTGGTCACAGCACCAAGCCTGACAGAGTTCCAGAAGCGTTTGGATGATACTCTTGGGGATGGTCCTGTGCAGGGCCAGGAGCTGGACTCGATGATTCTTGTGGGTCCTTTCCAACTCAGCATATCCTGTGATTCTGTGAGATGTTTTGGGAGTTGCTGTGGCAGAGCTGCACAGGGGTAAGAGGATCCTCCAACAGGGTACACAAGAGGTGGCTTTAGATCCATGAGTTGTACTCCCTTGTCATGAGATACTCAGTGAAGGAGCTGACAGGCACCATGCCCAGGGCACATCCCAAAGGACCAATAATTCCAAGGAACATGCCGTGTCCTTCCCCAGCCACCTCTGCTGCACGGCCTGAGCCCCATCCCTCCATTCGTTCACTCCCTGTTCCATTTGTGACACTATAAACCCACAGTTAATCCCCTCCCAGGTGCTGGTTTCAGTGCAGACATGCACATGCCTGATTGCTCAGGGTTAATTAGAGCTGCTCCCTGGGATAGCTCTGTCTGCCTTACTCTGAGCTGATCATTTAAATGTTTTTGTGCCAGTGGGCTCCGAGCACAAATGGCTGGGATCAGTTTGGAGATCAGTCCTCAGCGATACACTGTCCCCCACTCAGATCAGATACCTGCTGTCAATAATGGATCTTTTCCTATCATTTCCATCTTTTTATGCACTGACGATGTCACTGTCATAAGTAATCCTGAAAGGCCTGTTGTACCAGATTGTTTAGCAAGATATTTTTAGCTCCCTCTTTATCTCTGAAACAATTCAAAATTATATTTTTAGGTTATTAGCAAAGTGTTGCCTCAAAAGAATTTCAGTGCTTTGTCATGTACTTCTGGAAAAATCCCATTAAGGATATTTAAAGAGAGGCTCATTGTGTTTTCCTCTGTGACATACCGGATCCAGGAGCTTTTCCTTTTTTTATATATTTGATTTACTTGCTGCATTTATTACACGTAGAATAATTTGAGTGCATTGCTACATTAAAAATTGCTGGATGTAGAAGAGCTCCGTACTCCAGGGATTTCATATCACTGCAGCTGGAGTCACGATCAGGCATTTAACGGGATGAGTGATTCATCCCGATCGGTTTCAAAAGGAAAAGAAAAGGAATTTAAAAAAAAAGGGGGAAAGGAAATGGGGAAAAAAAGGAGAAGAAAAAAAAAAAGCGCTTCTAGGTGCTTGAAAACAAATGAATTCTGATTCCAGTTTTTGAGGAGATCCTTTGTCAGCTCCTTTTCCAGAGGAGAGCTGCAGGTTGCCAGGGTACCTGATGACATTCCCTTCTCTGTGGATCAGGAGTGGAAGCTGTGCTGGCAGGGACAGGGTGTGTTAGAAATGGGACACTCTCAGCTCTTCCTGCTGTGGGTTTTTTGTAACATTGTCTTTACTAAACATGTAAAATTCACTCCTGATGATGTCAGGGGTGTGTTGGGTGTGATCACAGAGAGGTGTCTGATCTCATCACCTGTGTGATGAGCTGTGTCAGGCAGCCTCTGGGGGGATGTTCTCCCAGCCAGGATGGGAGATCACCAGTGAGGATGTTTGTTACCTGCTGTCCCACTCTCCAAACCTTTACAAAACAAAGGGTTTCTTCATTAAGAATCCCACTGTAAGGGGAGGTGGGAAATGCTGACTGGGTCCAGCATGGCTTGGGGACTAGCTTGTGTTCAAGGAAGGCAATCAGATATAGATCAAGCTTCCTCCTATACTTCTAATTATTTTGTGTCATTGCATTAATTAAAAGTGTTTCTTGAGCAAAGACATTTTGAATCACTTTAATTATAAGTTGGTATCAAGGGGGAAGAAGCACAGATGGCAAATCGGGGTGGAACTGGGACCTTATCGTATCAGCAAACAAGAGGAGTACAGCCAGGAAGATACTGAGTTTAATTAATGTTCCACCTTCAAAGATAGGTTGGTCCCAGTTTGTCTCTTAATAACTCTACTGGATGATCTTGGATGTCTTTTCCAACCTAAATGTTTCTGGGATTCTGTGGTGTGGAGCAAATCTGCACAAGGACATTTGTTTGGATCCCAGAACCTCAGAGGCCGATGCTGGGAAGGTCCAGCAAGTCAGAGCTGGGTCCTATCCCTAAAGATCTCGCATGGTTCTTATGTTCTTTCAGTCCTGGAAGAACTCTTTCCCTAAATACGCTCCAAAGGGCTCCTGGACTTGGGTGAACTTTTTGTTCTGGAACTGGTTGTTAGGTTTTGTTCTGTAAATGAACCATGAGGGATTTCTGTTGTTTCACCTGGAACACACTGATCTCCTACAGCACACCTGAGGAAACTTGATATATTTTGTGAAACTGTGTTTTAGCCACCTTTAGGGTTCAAATTCACCATGTAGCTGAACTATGTGAACATTTTGAAATGTGCCTTATATATTCGTTCTTGGACATTGTAACCACTGTGCTGTCATCATAGAATCAGGGAATTTTTTGGGTTGGAAAAGCCCTCTCAAGACCATTGAGTCCAGCTGTTCCCTCAGCACTGCCAAGGCCACTACTGACCATGTCCCCCAGGTGCCACATCCCCATATCTGTTAAATCCCTCCAGGGATGGTGACTCCACCATTCCCTGGGCAGCTGTACCAGGGCTGGAAAATTCCAAGCTAGAAGGGAAGTCTCAGATCAGCTGTAACTGTGGTGTTGCAGGTGGTTTTCCTTTAAGTGTTAATTAAGAAAATAATAAAGCAAAACAGAGTTTTGTTTTTTTTTTTTTGCCAAATGACTGAAAAATCATTAGAGGTTGTCTGATGCTCCCTGTCCCCTTTCTGCAGATCAAGGAGTACGAGAAGCTGGACTCAGAGGAGGAGCGGCTGTCCCGCAGCCGGCAGATCTACGACACCTACATCATGAAGGAGCTGCTGTCCTGTTCCCACGTGTGTATCCTCCCAGTTCCCCCTGCCCAGGGTATCCTGGCAGCAGGGATCATGCAACAGATCTACTGTTTTACTCACAGTATTGCTGAAGGAATCGTTACAAATACTTGCAGAGCTCTGGATTTCTGCTTGAAATCCCGGCTCTGGCTTTGGCCGAGTTCAGCTTGTTGCTTTTATTTTTTTAATTGCAGTACTGAGGTGTAAAGATTGGCAGGATGGGCCCATTTTTACTGAGCTGTTTATTAGTGGTACACAGAGGAAGTATCAGGAGATTTATCTGATTTATATTTCTTCAAAGGAAATCTCTATTTTAAAACAGGATTAGATGAGTGCTAGGTGTGTGTAGAGATGTGCCACGTCCTAGCAGATGCAGCTTGGTTAAAGTCACTGAAAATACACATTTCCTCCAGCTGAAGTTTTGGCCCATTGATGTGTCTTTAACAGTTTCATTTACTCTTATTTGAAAGAAGTATTTACAAGGTGTTGTGCCCTGGTGGATTGGTTCCTTGGGTGAAGGGTTTAAGCATTTTTTTCATCAAAACCACATTATTTTATTAGTAAAAAATCCATGTCTGCTTCTGGCTCTGGAACTGTCCCTGTAAATGGGATTTTTTATGGCTTTCTAAAAGGAGCATCATCTCACCCTCCTCCTCATCCTCCCTTCTCCCGCCTTCCTGCTTTAGAATAATTATATTACTGGATCATTCTGCATGTTTCACACCAATATTCACTGTAATATACCTGGGGGAGGCCGTATTGTTTCATTCTGGGGTCGGTGGTTTTCCATATGAGGAAAAGAACAACAGTGCTGTGACCTGAAATGAAACTCCTGACATCTCCAACTGTTTGAAATCTTTCTTTTTCTCTTCCAAAAGCCTTTCTCAAAACAAGCTGTAGATCATGTGCAAACACATTTAGCCAAGAAACAAGTGCCAGCCAGCCTTTTTCAGGTGAGCTTTCACAGTGTGAATGTTCAGCTTCAGTTCTCTGACAGTAAGTGACTTTGTACATATTATTTTAGGAGACAGAATAAATGGGATTGGTATGTATTCTGAGCTGTACTACTGGGATTGAAATGCTTTTCTAAGTCAAAATTACAAATTACTCTTCTTATCTATAATATTTTTAAGCACATTTATGAAAGCAAGCTATACCTTGGTATAGGAACAGAGGAGTTTTTATAGTTCTGTAATTTTAAGCCATTAAATGATTTAGAGTAAATCACTTTACATCAGGAAGATGCTCATCCTGTCAGGATAGACTAAACTGGAGAAATTGTCTTATCAGTCATGGGGGTGTTTGTAAGCTTAAATGTCTTTTCTCTAAATCTGATGTATTTTCATGTGTTGCAAAAGTGTGGAGGTTGCCCCCTGATCTGTCTTGCTGCTCGTGAGCTGCTCTGGCTGTTGCAGTGAGGAGAGATGACAAACTGGTACCTGCAGAGCTGGGTGATATCTCAGCACTAGCTGGGGGAAAGTAGAGGTCGCTGGGGGCTGTCTCACATCCAGGGAAGAGATTTCCCTTGGAAAAGTCACTTGTGAATTGGAGGTACCGGTCTCTTAGCAAGGGCAGAGAGGAGAGAAGCACCACAGAGATGAGAGAGCAGCTCTGCAAAGTTTGGTTTCCACGGGGGTGACAATTTATTTAAATACTTTTGCCCCCCTACCCCCTCCCAAGGTAAACCTTGAAGGTTTTCCAGCTCAGGAAGATATTTTATTTTTGACTTCAGGGCACCTGCTCGGATTCTGGAAGCCAAATAAAACTTAAATGTTTCACTGAGGCTTCTTAAGGAAAACACAGAATGGGCTGGAGCTGTGTGGGGCTGTCGAGAGTTCTGTGTAATGGATGGGATTGCAAAAGCCATTTATTGTCTGCTTAAATACTGATTGTGTTTCTTCACCCTTTTTAGCCATATATAGAAGAAATTTGTGATAGTCTCCGAGGAAAAATATTTCAAAAATTTATGGAAAGGTATGAACATGACATATTACCTGAACTGTCATTGTATTACGTGATGTAGTGGGAAGCCAAATCCCTTCAGTACTGCTGTAAAATCAGGCCAGAGATGTCTAATAATGCCCTGTTAATTAAATAGAGTTTATCAGCAAACTTTGCAAGTAACCAGCTTTGTGGGATATCCTGATTAATGTCAGGATGTATGAGTGGAACAGCTGTAAAGATAATGGATTTCTCAATAACAGCAATAACGTGCTGGAGTTGGGGCTCAAAGGTTTAAAAAGGCAGAACTGGGTTCTTGGGAGACATTCTATGACTGACCATTTCTGGTGTGGGATTGGAGGCCCAGTTGTAGTTCATGACTGGGAACCTGAAATAAGGCAGAAAAGGTGTAATAAAGAATTCCAGGCGCAGACCTGGCTCAGCAGAGCAACCCTTCTAAACTGAACAGAGCTGCTCCTGTGGACAGGGTCTGGAAAGCTCAGCTCTCACCCAGCAACACCCAAATCCACTCTGTAAACTGGTTTGATGCTATTCTGTGATAATTGTAAAAATGCCTCCATAAAACTGTTATTTCTTACTCTGAAAATAAATACTTAATTATTCATGTAGAAATAAGGAGCTTTTTTTTTTTCCAAAAGCCTGTGGTATTACTGATGTTTTTCCTATTTTAAGATAAGATGAGTTTAAAATGTTCCTTGGAGTATATGGAGGTTCATTAACATAAATTGAGCTGCTTCTGTTTTCTTATAATTATCTTTCTCTTGATGTAATTTAAATGTTTGTTAGTTCCAAACGTAGTTGTTTAAAAATTAAAAACCATCTGCAAGAGAGATGTGGGGACACACTGAGCACTTACAGGGATAAGGTTATCTGCTCTCTTTCTCTTACAAGGATGTAAAATACAAAATGTGCTCTGCCTAGGAATTGTTTTTCTTGGTGGGGGTAAGATTACAGTTGGTGAAAGGAAGGCTGTCATTTATTAAATACCACCCCACACCCTAGCTCAGACTAGATTTTAAATATCAGAGTCTTGACATTTCCTGTAATACTTTACACAATAGTCTCAGACAACTTCTAAACTTTTTTTTTTTTTTACAGTGACAAGTTTACTAGATTTTGTCAATGGAAAAACGTAGAGCTAAATATTCATGTAAGTACTTACAAGTATATTTATCTTGTCAAAGGCTGGTACAGGAAAGAGAATGTTCAGTTTTGAATCCTGCTCTGCAAAGGCCTCATTAAGGAGGGTGGTGGATGTCACTGCTCTGCTATTCTTAGACACAGCCTTGAATATTCCTGTCTGGACATCCCTTCTGCCTGTCCTCACTTAATAGAATTTGGATTTCTCTGATGGCTGAAGGAGCTGAACTGCCAGAATTGCTGCTCTTTAGCAGCTCCAGGCACTCTCCAACTCCCTCTCCCACTGCAGTCCTGCCGTGGCCCCAGCACCCTTTGGAGCCCTTCCCTTGGCCTCTGCCTTTGTCCCTCTGCACTGCTCCATGACAGCTTGGGCTGTGAAAATAGCCCTGAATGAGACTGGCAGTTTTTTGGGAACAGCAGCCTCATTCCCCTTGTTCCTACTTCACGCTGTAATGCTTGCAAATACATTGAAATATAAACAAAAAGAGGCTCCTTTTCCAACACAATAAATGCTGATGAATTACAGTAGTTGAGTGTCTCAACACATTTAGATGTTTTTACAGTAATGTTTTTAATGCTGAAAAATGAAGGTTTTGTTCTGTTTTGTTTTTTTTTTTTCCCCACTTGCAGCTGACCATGAATGATTTTAGTGTACATAGAATAATAGGAAGAGGGGGGTTTGGTGAAGTGTACGGCTGCAGAAAAGCAGACACTGGAAAAATGTGAGTACCACACACTGTATTGCGGAGGTAACTCTGAACTATTAAGGAAATCCTTCCAGTCATTTGTTAGGAAATCACTGGAAAGCAGTGTCATGTTACTGTAAAGGTCTTTGTAGTTAAGTTTTATCCCAAGAGGTTCTGATTTCTGGCTCATCTTTAGGTTCATTTTGCTCTTTGGTCCCGTTCTGTGCCATGCAGTGGGTCAGTCTCCCTGAGCTCTTGGGCACATCCTGCACTGAAATGTCCTGTCAAAATCAGTGGATACTGCACGTTACAATTAAGTGTGTGCTTAAAGAATTCCCTGGATCAGAGGCTGGCAGTGCAGAGGGATGTTCCCAGGAATCCCTGGTAGTGGGTCAGGTGTCATCTGCAGAAGGTTCAGCCTGTCACATCCCCGGTGCTGACGTGGGGCTGGAGGGGCCGCAGGGACCCGCTATCAGTGCTGGGAAACCTGGGCTGTGCCAGGGCAGATTCCAAGTGTGCTATTCCAGATTTGGGGAATTGCATCAGTGTCTGCCCTGATCTATGGTGAAAGCAGTGATCCTTGCTGACATTTGGAAGCATATAGTTCCAATGTTGAATCTGTGTTTCACAGAGCTCTCTGTGGGAACTCCAGGATCAACCCTGGATGGTTTTTCTATTCTTTTTGTGGTCTTACCATTCCCACGCTTCTCCTGATCATCAGATTTCAATTTCTAGGCATCCTTGTCCCGTTATGTTCTGATTTGGACATCTAGGCATGGATTTAACAAATTGTTCTCAGTATCTATCTATCCATTTATTTATTTACACCCCATCCTGCCCCTTTCATTTTGCTTTTCTCCTAACACTTTTAGTCCAGGGACCATTCTTAAACATTTCTCTTCCAAGAGAGCATGGCATGTTTGAGGTGCCATGTCTCTGGTTCCAGCTGGCTTCTCTGGCAGCTGTGTGTGCTTGGCACTCCTGATAATAATAAACCTCTGAGCTGTAACAAGTGGGAGACATCTTAATGTTGCTGTCATACTCAGTATTTTTGCAGTGACTTCAAGTATTATATTGATACTCTTACTAACAACACTGGCTTTATTCTTGCCTTGGTGCTTTTTTGTCCATGTACAATTAGTTAATTTGTCCATGTACAAAAATAAACATTTTATTTAACTTGAGGCACACTAAGCAGACATCCCCAAAGAGGCAGTTTTCAGAGTCCCAGCTGTCTTCATGCCTGAGTTTGGCTCTGACAGGAGGTTGATAAACCTTGGGAAGTGAAAAGAGCAGGAAGAGTGAAGCAAAGGACAGATTTTATCAGATATAAATAGAGGGAAATGTGGAAAAACTTTAGATTAGGTTCAGCCTCTGGGTAGAGGTTTGGTTTAGTTCTTTCTTAATCCAAACCTGTTTACCCATCCCTAATCCAGATCCCGTCCAGTGTAGATGCTGCCTCTGCTGCACTTACTGCCTGAAAGGAGCGTGGGAACCACCCCTCCCTCCCAGGTAACACCAACGGTGTTCCACTAACCACAGACACACCTGAGGCTCCTGTCATGTCACCATCACCCCTGCAAGGATGTCCAAAGAGGAACCAGAAGTAGGATCCAGCCAGCATTCCAGGGGGAGGGACAGCAGGACCAGCGAGAGACTTGATTTGGAATAGGTTGCCCAAAGAAGCTGTGGCTGCCCCATCCCTGGAAGTGTCCAAGGCCGGGTTGGATGGGACTTGGAGCAACCTGGTCTAGTGGAAGGTGTCCCTGCCCATGGCAAAGAGTGGCACTAGATGGGCTTTAAGGTCCCTCCCAACCCAAACCATTCTGGGGTTCCATGATTTCTGTCAGCCTTGAGTCACTCTCTGATCAGGGACACCAGAGCAGGGCAGGGCAGCGTGTCAGGGGTTATTTATAGTCACCCTTCACAGCCTCCACAGCAAGAGCATGTGCCATGAATATATTCCCAGCTTGGAAACTCACAGTTCCAGTGTGTTCACTGTCACTCCCCTCACTCCCAACATGTGCATGGCAGGAATGATGTGGCTGGTTTAGGGAGCTGGGGCCAAGGTGAGGCCCTGGGTCTGGATGGGGCAGGCACAGTGAGACAGGGGCTGAGTGCTGATGCAATGCTGTAACATGGTGTTTTCCTAAAAATCCATGGGTGCCCACACCTAGGAGTCTTCTGTGCAGGAACACATGTGTCTTTCTCACTGTTATCTGTTAGTGGACTCACTCAACGTCTTGGAAAAATCTCCAGCCTACATCATATCCTCCTGTGGTTGATGGTTGTTAGGGTAACATTCTTTTTGAGCACAATTTTATTAATTTGTGTAGCACAGATGGTAGAAGATTAAAAAAGCTTTCTTGTGTGTATCTGACCTTTTTTCTGAGTAGAAAGAAAACTTAAAAAAAAATATATATAAAACTCAGCGTGTGTTCAAGATATTGCCTTCCTGGTAGAGCTGAAACTGTTGGAATGAAATGGAACCATAACAGAGTCTGTTATTTAATTCCTATGGCAGATCCTTGTTTGTAGGTATTAAAAAATAAATGTACGATATGTAATTCCTATCCCACTGTGGTGGTTTGGACACAGAATTACTTGTTGAAGCACATTTCTCTCTTAGGAGGCTTCTGCTGGAAATGTGTTAATTCTGGGAGAGTTTGGAGATTTTGTGTTCAACCTGAAATTATTTTTTAGTCTTAGGTTTTAAGTCTTTCATAGAGCTTACTTACAGGATCCTGTAGATGTGCATGGCCTCACTGCTGGTGAATAATACTGATAGAGGAGTTTTGTGGTGCTTTTTCTGAATGGTTGTTATTTTCAGGTATGCAATGAAATGTTTAGATAAGAAGAGAATCAAGATGAAGCAAGGAGAAACATTAGCCTTAAATGAAAGAATTATGCTGTCTCTTGTCAGTACAGGAGTAAGTATCACTGACTTGTTATTCTTTCTTCCATATAATATAAAAGCTGTTACATATAATGCATATTCCATCAATTCAGTTGTGTGACATGCAAAAATTAACCCCTACCTGAGCCTCCCCCTGATTTTAACAGTGTGTCTGAAATGAGAAGGAAAAACCAAACTTGCTTGTCAGTTTGGGTGCTGCAGAATGAGCCTCTCGGCTACAGAGGCTTGAGGAGGTGCCCATTTCTTAGGTAATTCATTCTCCCCTCCTCCTGGTTTTTTAAACGTTCCTTTTTCAAGTATTTCTATTTGAAACTTTTCCAAAACAAGATTCTGTCTTGTAAAAAAATGCCTTTTTTTCCTATAGTTTTGTAGTAGTGATGCAGAATCTAAGGTGCTATTGCAGAGACAACTCCAGTTACCTGTTCATCCTCCCTTTCCTGTGACTCTGATATTATCCAAGTTTTCCTTTTGTTTTTTTATGTACTTTAGCTGAGTACCTCTCAAGGTGTACCAAGCCAGGCTGCCCATCTAATCTGTTTAAAAATTGAATTAATTAAAATTAAAGTCTATTTAAAATTGAACCTGTCACTAGAGTGTGTAAAAAGCCACCTGCCCCCTGGCATTTGCTCCCTCAGCCCTGGGACCTGCAGATGCTCCATGGTGGCTATAGTGTGTTGGGCTCAAAGGAATTCTAGGCAGGATTGGAGGTCTTAAAACCCTGGGAGTGCTCTGCCCTCATTGCACAAACCTGGCAGCTGGCTCATGTCACCATGGCTACGGGTGATGCTGCTGGAAAGGTTCCCTTTCCTCACATCGTGGTGTATGAACTAAACACTCAGTGTGCAACTCTGTGGAAACACATTCCCATTCCCTGTGGACACAGAATTGTGCGTTGGTTTGTTCTAGGCTTGTACAACAGGTGTGTAAAGAGCATAAGTACCTGGAATGTGAGGATTCCTGCTTTGGATTCCAAAATGGTAAATCCTGGGCTTTGTTCTCAGGTCTGTATCTTTCAGAGATAAGAGAATCATAAAAGCTGGGAAAGACCTTTAGGATCATTGAGTCCAGCCATTATCCCAGCACTGCCAAGGTCACTGCTAACCCAAGGCCCCTTCCAATGCCTAAAGGCTCTTCAGGAGAGCTGGGAGGGACTTTGGACAAAGGCCTGGAGTGACAGGACAAGGGGGGATGGCTTCCCAGTGACAGAGAGCAGGATTAGATGGAATATTAGGAAGGAATTCTCCCCTGTGAGGGTGGTGAGGCCCTGACACAGGTTGCCCAGAGAAGCTGTGGCTGCCCCAGGCCTGGAAGTGTTTAAGGCCAGGTTGGATGGGGCTTGGAGCAACCTGGGATAGTGGAAGGTGTCGCTGCCCATGGTAGGGGGTGGAACGAGATGATCTTTAGGGTCCCTTCCCACCCAAACCCTTCTGGGATCTATGATTTATCAGTTAGACTTTTAATCAAGTTGCCTGTTTTCACCAGAGATAAATTGTGGATTGTCCAGGAGTGTCAGGAGTCCTGAGAGATGGGGGAGAAGGTCTATAGTAGAGATTGGACAAGAAATTGAGGCAAATGAGTAATAATTGTTCCATTAACTTTAATTTGTGATTTGGTGGCTCCAGCACTGAATGTGAATTTTCATGTCTAATGATGGGAAGAGAATCGTTCACAAGCTGCTGCAGGTGAAGGCAGTTTCCTTACAGGCCAGCACACAGGAGGCATTGAGCAGTGGAGCAGCAAGAGGAACCACTGGTTTCTTTCTTTAAGGATTATCAGCTCATTAGAGTGTAGTTTCTTTTAGATTCTCAGAAATTTGGAAGAGTTAGAAGAGAAATTTTGTACGAAGTGCTGCCCATTCAGGTCGGGTACACCTGGGTAGGAGAGGCTGGAGCACTTGGAATATGCAGGATGAAATAGGTCTGAAAGTGATGGAATAAGAGAATTCCTTTAGTTCCTGAATAGGAGCTGTGAGGTTGGAGTGGCGCGTGCCGTGCCCAGGGACAGGAGTTATGTGCTGCCCGGAACAACGTGGAACTGGAAACTTCATCACAGTACAGTTAGTCATTTAACTGGGAACCCAGATGTCTCTGCAAAAGGCACAATAACAGCTGTGCTGATTACACATCTGGTTGTGTAATCAGTGCTGTTAATCCACCTAAAATTTTGGCATCCACAACCAGTCCTAAAGTCGGGAGCTCCCATGTTCGAGTCTGTTGTGACTGTGTGGTGAGAACAGCTTTTCATGGCCAGTGAACTCAGAAGTGCAACAGGCACCTCTGCAGAGCCCCTGAAGCTGCCTGGATGGGCCTGATAACCCCAAACTGGGCTCTGTGGAACGCAGGTCTCCGTTGGTGTCTGTGCTTTGTCACTGTGGGTGTAACGTGGACAAACTGTCGCTGAGGTTTGCGTTTCCTCTTCTGCAAGACACAGGCCCCATCTTCCCCTCCCACAGAGATGTTCAGGCTGGAAGTGCATTGTGAAATCCTTGCTTGGTGGCAGAGTAAGGAAAAGATATTATTTTCTGTTAAAAAAAAACCCAAACACTTATTTTCTGTAATAGCCAATATTTGCCTAATTTCTCTTCAAAAAATGGAACACGGAAATCACCAAGACCGTTGCTGCTGATGGACCATAATGAAACCAGCCAGCCCCAAGGTGCTCTTTGGGGAAGGAAGTGGTTATTCCATAAATCCTTTCCTGGAGGTAGGAGGGGATCATTCCAACTGTTTGTTGCAAGACCAGGGGCTATGCAGGACTGTGGCTCCTCTCTGTTGTGGCTCCCAGTTCTTTCCTTCTAGAAAAATGTGGCAGTTCAGCTACCTCATCCAGCTCTTGAGATGGCTGGATTCAGGATTTCTCCAAGGGATGATAAATATAATTCTAGAATGTCCACAGTTGGAAGGGACCCATGAGGATCATTCAAGTCCAACTCCTGTCTCTGCACAGGACACCCCAGGAATCCCACCATGGGCAGGGGCAGGTTGAGCAATAACCATCTGAGATCAATAATGTGGTTTTTCTGAGCAGAAGAGGTACTTTGTTTTCACAACTTTCAAGCAGTGACTGGCACATCTTTCTGAGCAATGAGATGTGTCAGGACAGAGCTGCCCTCCAGTTAAGTGGGACACAGCTCTCTGTGCACTGAGCACCTTCGTCCCCCATTTGCTGTCATTTTGTTCTCCAGAGCTGGATGCTTGTCTTTCAAGGAAGGGTCAGAACCAAAGGTTTCCTTCTAGAGCACTTGTTAATGTACTAATGTCTTTAAAATATCACATTTCTACAGGTTTTTTATAGTTATTGTAATATTTTTTTCCTTCCACGTGATTTATTATCAGAAATTTGACTTAAGCAGTTTTCTGGGCTCAATCCAGGATTGTTTGGATTTAAGGAACTCTTTCCAAACTGATCTTAATTCACACATTAATGTCATACTGTCACTTATTTTTATCAGAGCAGAAACTTGACTGTAGCAAAGTATTGCTCTCCTGGGAAATTGGATTTATTGCTTTATGTGTCATTTAAAAATATAACTATAGGGGGTTTTTTAATTTTTATGCTGGAAAATACTCTTTTGCAGTGGTTTTTATATCAGAAAAATACTGCAGTAGAGTTTTTACTCTGTTACAGGGAGAAGGTAGTGATTAAATTAGGAATGCTTGCATAAAAATGAGTTATGCATCACATTTACACTTCCAGATAACTTTTATTTTTAAAATCCATAAAAACAGAAGCATGTTATGTTCTGGTGTAGTAAAACCCTTTTATTTGTCTATGTATGGTGGTTAAATTCTAGCACTAAATTCTTCTGGGTAATTAGGTTGCTCTGAGATTTTAGGAATCGTGCTTGGGGATACTTCTGAATTACTCAGTTGATACAGAAAATTAAGTTAATAACTCTACTAAAGCTGTTGTTGTGAAGTTTAGTGATACCTACAATATCCCCAGTACAGAGTTCATAACCAGAGGCGGTATCTCATGTTAGATGCTACTGCCTTGCCTACAGGCTCCTTATTTTGTGAATCTGGAGTTTTTCATGGATGTTCTGCAGGTGTTTCACACACATCCCTGCCTTCTGCAGGCATTAGTTCTGCAGAGGGGTGTTAGGGGTTAGTGTTTGAAGAATTAAAATTAACATACAGTTGGGTTTGAGTGTGAGGGCAGGATGTGTCCAGGCACTGTGGGGATCTCTGGGATTGCAGTCGAGCATATAGAACTCTGTATTTCAACCTCATGGAAGGATGAACCAGCTGAACTGGCTGGCTGGTGGGACAGTGCTGCTGTCCCTCCCTTTCCTGCTCCCCAGGGCGGCCCCGAGCCAGGCCTGCGGCCCCCGCACTGCCCAAGGCCACCGTGTTTTGCTGTTTCTAAATTGGGAAGGAAACCAGTTCCCGTTAGAGATTCCCAGAGCTTTCACTATCAGTACTACAGCGCTTAACACATTGTTTAAGTCACGTTAGGTCATGCTCGTGCTTCCTGCAGGGTGTCCTGGCTCCTGAGCAGTTCAGCTCATCTTGGATCGTCTTCCTGTTGGCCTCTGTGCCTTGGGGTTGGACACGGGATGATGCAGCCCAGCCTGGTCAGGCAGCCTGGCCATTCCTGAAGGGTTCATTGCAGACTCACCAAACAGCCCTTCATACCATGTCCTTCTAGTGGAAGGTGTCCCTGCCCGTTACAGGGGGTTGGAAAGAGATGAGCTTTAAGGTCCCTTTCAACCCAAACCATTCTGGGATTCTGTGATTCTGTTTTTTATGGCTTTGAAGAGATTGATGAGGTAATAGCCACTCCCTGTTAATTAGCCAAGAACATCCTGGCTTGCACCAGCAGTAGTGTGGCCAGCAGGACCAGGGCAGTGACCATTCTTCGTGGAAAGGGTTATCCAGTCTTGAATGGGCTTCCCAGGGCAGTGGTGGGATCACCATCCCTGGGTGTATTAACAGACATATGGATGTGGCACTTGGGGACATAGTTTAGTGTTGGCCTTGCAGTGCTGGGGGAATGGTTGGACTCGATGATCTTAGAGGCTTCTCCAACCAAAACAATTCCATATTTCTATGAATTAGCCACTTGCATCCAGCACAGGCACAATGAAGAGGAAACTCTGCCAGCCTGCTGCTGTGGTGGCTTTGAATGCATGTGCATTATGGAGGTACCAACATGCTGAGTAGACCTTTGGAATAAATAGGTGATTTTCCAGTTGTATTTCTATGACTGCTTGTCTTGAACATCAGGTGAATTGAGGTTAAGGTGCATCAGGAGTGGGGGTGTCATCCATCCCTGTCCCTGACTATGACCTCCCTCTTCAGTGACCTCCCAAATCTGCCCTGACCAACCTTGTGACCTCCCAAATCTGCACCCACTGACCTTGTGCTGTGGGCTTTGCACAATATGAATGTTGTGGTTGCTGCTTCCTGAGCATTGCACGTGCTCCAGAGTCCCAACTTCCTGCCTGGTGTGTTCATGTCCCTTCAGTCCTCTGTTGGAAATGCTGCTGGGGAGCCGAGGGCAGCGGCGGTGGCAGATCGCCTCCACTGTCACCTGGGCAGGGGACCTCAGCCAGGGACAGGGGTGACCACTGGAGCTGCATTTCCTGTCTGGATGAGGATAGAACCTCTGAATGTTGGCAAATATCACAGGAAAAATATCACGTGTATTTTTAGCTTCTCTAAGTCACACTTTGCTCATTATCCGTGGTGACCTCTTTGCTCTTCCCTTCCAGGACTGTCCTTTTATAGTCTGTATGACCTATGCCTTCCACACCCCTGACAAACTCTGCTTCATTCTGGACCTCATGAATGGTGAGCAAGACTTAAGCAGATGATGATGATGTTACAGAAATTTTGGCAGGAGGTTTGCTGAGGTTCTTGGTCCCTCAAGCCTGGGCTGCTCTATGTGCTGATCTATTCAGTTCTCCACAAACCAATGTGTGTTAGTGCCTTTTACTTGCATGGAAATCCTTTGCAAAAAGACTTAAGTTGCTGGATTAGTTACCGAGTGCAAATGTATATGAAGTAAGTGTATTTTTAAAATGCAGTTTCAGATAGGTCAGATTTATTTATTAACTTTCTCAGCTATTCTGTCACTTGCAGAGGGCAGGGCTGGGTCTGTCTGCTCCACAGGTGATAAGAACCTATAAATGCTGTGCTGTTCCCCTCCCAACATTACCCTGTCTGCCTGTGGGGCAAGATTTTACTGTTTATTTAATTGCATCTCCATTCTTCTCCTTATAGGAGGAGATTTGCACTACCACCTCTCCCAGCATGGAGTGTTTTCTGAAAAAGAAATGAGGTTTTATGCTACTGAAATCATCCTGGGCTTAGAACACATGCACAATCGCTTCGTGGTGTACAGAGACCTGAAGGTAATGGTTAGTGACTGCATCACACAGGCAGCAAATACTCCAGGCACACTGACAACAATGGATTATCTCACCTGAAACCTTTTCTGGGGAGGATTATTTCTTTTATCTGCCTGATTTTTGTAATAACTTTTCAAAATCTTTCTAATCCGTACCATTATCCAGTTTAACCAGCCTGGGAGAGGCTTCCTTGGGATCACAGTAAATCCTGTGCAGTGTTACTTATCTCACCTGCTCAGTTACAGGAATAATTTAGAGAATACACTGTATTTCTGGGAGCCCTGAAAGAGGACTCTGTGTGTGTAATGGGGGACTAACAGGAGGACAGTTGCTGGGGGTGTTTCACTGACAATTGGGAAGTTGAGGACAGTTCCCAGAGAGGTGCCCCTGAGCCAAATGGCAACAAAAGTGGACAAAAGTCTGCACAGAGATTGCAAATAAAAGGTGTAAGACCACACACAGACCCAGCTGTGAAAGAACCAAAACCAACTAGGACTTGAAGCCCAAAATAGATTTATCCATTTATTATGTGCTTTGTGTTTCAAACTGTGCCTGGTTTTTCTCTTCTGTTATTCAGTATTTCACAACCTGTGGAGTTGATGGTAGTGCTCTGTGAGAATGTAGATTTTATCTAGAAGGTGTCTGGTATATTGATGTTAAATAAAAAAAGGTAATTACCAATTACCAGAGAGTATTGATGTTTGAGTTACTGTGTTCTGAGAATTTGCAGTTCTGTCAGATGGAGGATTCCAAGCAATCACCTTCCTGTGTCTGATTTCCAGCCTGCAAATATCTTGTTGGACGAACACGGGCACGTGAGGATATCAGACCTTGGGCTGGCTTGTGATTTCTCCAAAAAGAAGCCACATGCCAGTGTGTAAGTACCGTGTCTGGGAGCTCTGCTGCATGTACAGGTAGTGCTAAATACGTCCTGAATTTGTCTTTATAATTTAACTTTGCCTGAAGGAATAAAATGACACATGTGTGGCCCAGACTTGCTAAGCTGGAGGCTCTGCTGGGGTTTTTTAGTCTCCTCTCCCTGTTTTCCTGCACAGTTGTAGCAGCTGATGTGTAGGCATGGCTGGGAGATGACACATTATTTTGGAATGATTCACTGCTCAGAGAAGAACCTGACTGAGTTAAAGTACCAGATTGTTTTAATTGTCCTAAATGGATAATTAAATATTCCAAAACTGACTAAAAACAGGACTTACTGTGTCTTTCTGGATCTTTGTAGAACTGGAGGTAGATTTGGTTCCATTCTACCTCTTGGCATTAGGTCTTAACTGGGATCTGACTTCCTGGGGTTGTGTGTAGATTCACATCTTACCTGAAATGTTTTATTCTTAGGTCCTCATTTGCCCTGATTTAGTCTCATAAATTATGCAAAAAGGAAAGCTCCAGCCTGTCACACCTCAAAAGATTTGCAATTCAGTAGCTTCTTGAAAAAAGTTCTTATGTTTTGATTGTGTCAAGGGTGAAAGCAATACCTGGTGGCTTCTTCTAGTGGTGCCCAGCAGTGAGTTTGGGAGAGGGGTCCTGTGGTCACCCAAGCGTAGGTGAAAGGAGACATAGGAAACCCACTGAAAGCAAAATAAAATCATGGTTAAAATGAACTCTTTTTAAATTAGACTGTCTTATTGAGAAAACACTGATTTTTAATTTTTATATATATTTTTTTTAATGATAGTGTTGGTTGTAATGAAGCTTTTTCCCCCTTCTGCTCTGCAGAGGTACCCACGGATACATGGCCCCCGAGGTGCTCCAGAAGGGCACAGCCTACGACAGCAGTGCCGACTGGTTCTCCCTGGGCTGCATGTTGTTCAAACTGCTGAGGGGGTGAGTGAAGGCTCTTCTTCTTTCCCTTTTGAACCTGGGCCTGCTCATCGTCTGTCCCTTCAAATGCAAATACGTGATGTGTTACAGATTACCTGAAATGATACCTGACTTCCCACTCTGCAGCTTAGAGCACGTCTGCACGTGAGACTAAACCAGGCTTTTCTCTTGCAAACCAAACCAAACCCAACCCAACCCTGTGTCCTGTAGCAGGTGCAGGTGTGGGACATGAGGGGAAGGCAGATGCTCTAGCTTCTCTTTGACTGCTATTGACAGCAGTTTACTCATCTCTTGGCAGCTGATGGTATTTTAAATGCTGTGATGTTACTCACTGCTCAAGTGCTCTGAACAGCCCTATTAAATTATGGGCTTCATTTTATGCCTAAGACCTGCTGTTGTGGTGAAACTCTTGGCTGTACTGGTCCCATTTTATGGGATACTCAGTCTTCCCTCCTTCAGAGTTTGGGTCAGGTACAAAGTTTGAATCCTTCCATGTACTGAATCTGTCCTGTTACCTTATCAGTGTCCAAAGGTACATGGTAATTACAGCTTTACCAGCAATTACCTTCTTATTAAACTTATGTGTGTAGAACTGATTAATACCACAAGATTTATCTGAGCAGTCAACAAGCACTGATGGGCAAGTGCTTGTTGGAAATGGCATCTTCAGTGTTAACGGCAAACCAGAAGAAATCTTTTAAGCTTTTTGCAGTACTTCTGTGTAAAGATTGGTCATTAGATCATCCTGTGTCCTCACACATAATTAACTATAATTAATTATAAGCTCTTATCCCTGTGCAGGCACTGTACAAAGGAAGGTCAGTGTGAAACTTGTGAATTGAACTCTCGAGCTGTATCAATTTAACATTAATTGTGCACAAAATAGACTAGATAAGTGCGCAAATAAATAAATGGTGTTTAAATTGCCAAAAACATCTATTTCAAAGTACAGACAGTGTAGCTGGGAGCAGTGCTCTGTTGAATATTAATTGAAGAATTCTGTAGGAAGCAGGACACGGTGGGTTGGGTTTGCTGGGAGGAGGGAGGAGACCATCTGTCACACACAGAATTCCAGAACGGGGTTGCAAAAGTCCTCCAAGATTATCAAGTCCAACCTGTGACCTATCCCCACCTTGTCCCCCAGCCCAGAGCACTGAGTGCCGTGTCCAGTTGTTTCTTGGACACTTCCAGGGATGGGGAGTCCACCACCCTCCCTGGCAGCCCCTTCCAAAGCCTGCCCACCTTTCCATGAGAAAATTCCTCCTGATGTCCAACCTGAACCTCCCATGACACAGCTTGAGATCTTGTCATCCTGTCCCTTGTTCCCTGGGAGCAGAGCCCAACCTCTCCCTGGCTCCACCCTCCTGTCAGGGAGTTGGAGAGAATCACTGTGGACTCCTCATCCTGTCTTGGAGACCTTTGCTTCTGAGTCAGTTGGGCGCAGGATTAGGGCATCCAGCTGACTGTGACATGGCCCTTCCCTCTCAGGATCGAAGCTGTGTGACAAACACACTGCACAGGGATAAATGATCCCATTTCCCACAGACACTCGGGCTGGCTCAGGGAGATCTCAGTCTTTTGGGCTGTGGTTCTCCCTGACAGAGATGTGTGGGGTGGTATCGGTGGTCGGCCAGAAGCCAGAGCATTATTCACTGTGAACTATCCTTCCTCATCTGTTCTGAAGCCAATTAAAACACATCCCAAAACAAGGGTTGGGCACATGGTACCATTTCTTGGTGTTTAGTAAATTTAGTCTGGCACAAAATCTGCCCATAAGTCCCCAGTGAATCATTTGCTTCCCTGATCTACTCAGAGCCTCACTGTCAGAGTACAGGAGGCTGTGTGGGAGCCATTTATTCTTACCTGTCATGCCTGAAAACGGACAAATGGAAGTCCTGGTTTGTCCATCAAGATCCATTCATCAGAACATTTTGGAGGATAAAAGGAAAATAACTCTGGAGTAGCAGGTCTCCAGTTGAAACATGCTAGTACACACTGCCATGTGGCAAGACAAAAGGCTTTAGAATAGCTAATTAATGTAATTGATAAGTTTTGATTTTGAAAAATATCATCCCCTCATAAATCTAATTAAAAAATCTCATACCACAATGCTACTTCTTTCTTTCATGCTGTTGATGAAGGACTGTGTGAAAAATCTCTAATGTTTCATGGTCTTCTATAGCTTAAAGGAAAAGTCAAACTCAAACCAGAATTTTAAAGCAGGAAAGGGAAAAAGCTGATAATGTACCAGATAGCATCAAATATCTTCCCAGTGGCTGATGCTGTGGGATCTGTGATTACCCTCTCCTTCATCTCCTTACTTGAAGGTTTTACTTCATTCTCCCTTGTAGAGGGGCGATGAGTTCAGTTTCCATATATAAATCCGTGTTTTTAAACCCCTTTGTGTGATGGCTGCTTCGAGTTTCCTTGTTAGATGAAACTGTTTAAGTATTTGGAAGACAGATTTACTTGGTGAGGCATTTGAAACACATCTTTAAGGACTGTGTTTGAGAATCACTCAACCCTCTTCCCACCTTCCTGTGGAGTAACTGGACAGATTGTCCTACAGGTCAGGATTTATGAGGGGGAAGGATGGGGCTAACAGGATGCTGCATGCTTTCCTGGGTTTGCCACAGCTAAAATACTCTGATACATTGTGGCTTGTCATTTATTAGTGTGGGGTTTTTTTTTGTTTCCACAGGCACAGTCCTTTCAGGCAGCACAAAACCAAAGATAAGCATGAGATCGACCGGATGACGCTCACCGTGGTAAGGCCTGGGCACAGTTACACTCCCCATGTTATTAAACTCTTATTTCCCCTAAAAACTGGAACTACACACCTGTACACAGCTGTATTTGCACATGGGAGAGTTGTTTACAAACACTCTCTAAGAAAAGAAATCAGATCACACGACTTCCATCATGAAATATCTCTTTGTACTTCCTTTCCTCATAGAATGTGGAGCTCCCAGACTCATTTTCTCCTGAACTGAAGTCCCTTCTGGAAGGGCTCCTGCAGCGGGATGTGAGCAAGAGGCTTGGATGCCAAGGAAGAAGGTAGGTGTTGTCTTCTCCTTGGACCACTGCCTTGAAAAATTTCCACTTCTCTGTCAATGAGTGAATTCATTTCAAGTAAAAATCTGCTTCCTGTTGTGACGATTTTAATTTTGGAAAGAGAACATTAAAAAGTGCTGCTGCATGGAATTACATTTCAGCTTCCTTTGGTTTGGACACATTTTTTGGACAATTTCTGTCCTTAAAGCCTTCCCCTGAGTTCCCTGCAGTCATACTTACATTGGGTGGTGTTCCTACTTCTCATCCCTGGGTTGTTTTTCTGGTTTTGCCTGATCTGTTTTGGCATGAAATCATATGACTTGACTCAGACAAACTGATAGGAAAATTTATTGCTTATATTTTATCTGTAATGATAGGAGCATATTACACAGAAAAAAACCCCCAATCCCAAAGGAAAGAAGCTGTGAATATTGCTGGTGCTACCTGTGTCATTTTATGGTTCTAAGGAAAAGGCTTTTTTTTTTTTTTTTTTTTGGTTTCTTGACTACAAAACACTCCTTGCTCCTGCCAAGCTCACCTTGTTGTAGGTGTTCATGAGATTGTTGTTATCAACTGTTTAAGAAGCCAATGTGAGACTGGGAAAGTAAACAAGGAGAGAAGTAAACAACTGTTGAGAAACCTTTGGGGATGTGTGATGACAGGTAACTGATGGCCCTGAGCCTGAGGCTGGCTCCAGTTCCAGTGGGAGATTCAGAGGGTTTTTGTCTTGGAGTCTTCTTTGATAATGACCTGAGATTGCTTTTCCTTGGGACCTATCAAGAGTAGTGGCTCATTTTCCCATAAAATTTGTGTAATGTGAAATGGTGTGGAGTAATCTGGTTACATACAAGTAGTGTTTGGGATGTGACACAGCTCAGTGTATGGGATCTGACACAGCGTTTGGGATCTGACAGCAGAGGAATATCCTTTGCTGTTTGAAATGATGGGCTGCCATCAGGAGTACTTCCCTGCCAGCCCTGCAGCACTATTCTGAGTGTTTCCATATGAAAATCTTTTCTCCTGTTGTTTACTTTGGAATTTTTATTTTTTTCCTTGCGAAAAAGAGCATTTCCCTGATGTTTTCAAGTGATAGAAATGTGACCTTTGAAGGCTTTGTATTTCTTGAATGCATTTGAAAAGCCCTTTCATTTGTTGACTTCAGTCATTTTTATTTTGCAGCGCACAAGAAGTAAAAGAACATCCTTTCTTCAAAGGCATTGATTGGCAGCAAGTCTATTTACAGAAGGTAAAGGATGAAGACAGTAATTTTAGCCTACTTGATTAACAGTAACAGGAAAATAAGCCAAACAGGTAATGGACAGAAAACTTCAGGATCCCAGTCCCTAGCACATGTGCTCACTGGCACAAATGTGTGGAGGGTTTTTGATGAAAGCTGCTGAATATTCATCACTACAGATCTCAGTAGTGAATTATTATTTTTTCAGTGTCAAATGGTGCATGGTTTCTTCAGCTTAACCCTCTCTAAACTGGAGAGTTTTTTCCCCAGATTTTTGAAGGAGCTTTTATTAAAGAGTGGCAGCAACTTTGGACAGAAGTTTAATTTCAAGGGACACGCTCTTGCACAGCCATGCATCATTTGTGCAAAAAAATAAAAAGTCTGTGTACAACTTACAGAATGGAGTTAAATAATGTCCATTATGTTGTCTTTAATTATGGTACTTTAATTTCTAGTATCCTCCTCCACTGATTCCTCCCCGGGGAGAAGTGAATGCAGCAGATGCTTTCGATATCGGGTCGTTTGATGAAGAGGACACTAAAGGCATTAAGGTACTCAGCTTCCAGTGAGAGGTGGAGGGTGGCACTGGGACTGCTGTGCTTGACTTTCCATGTGTGCATGGCATTCCTTTGCTTCAGGGCTGCTGGATGTGCAGGGAATTCCTTCAGGTTGGGAAACTCAATCCATGCTGGTACCAAAGAGATACCTTGGGATGATTCCCTGGGTTGTTTGCCAAGTCCTTAGGGTTTCAGTTGACTGAAATCTGCCTTCCTGTCAGAAGTGTCATAGGGTCATGGAATACTCTTGTGGGAAGGGACCCACAGGGATCATCAAAGTCCAACTCCTGGCCCTGCACAGGACACCCAACAATCCCATGTCCCTGAGAACGTTGTCCAAATGCTCCTTGAGCTCTGGCAGGTTTTTTATGACAAACCAAATATTTCAAACAGTCAGAAGACAATTGGGAAAGCCTCATGTTTTCAAGAACACCAGATGGTTTATAGGTTTAAAAATTGTGATTAGTTTCTGATAGCTTGGATAAATTGAACTAAACCTTATTATAATAGTTTAGTGGTCAGAGAGTGCAGTGGAAAACTCTCAAAAATGACAAACTGTGTATTGATATTAGCAATGTTTTAAGTTAGAAAAGTGCTAAAAGAAGCTTTCAGGTTCTGGTATTATCAAAAATCTAATGAAAAAATATAAATTAAAAAAAAAAGAAGTTGAAACTGCTGGCCCCTTTAGGACTCAGATGAAGGTGGTGTGACCCCCCTGTGAATATCTTCCCTCTCTGGAGCTTCTCTGGGACTTTGGGACAGCAAGTGAGTCAGTGCTTTTCTTGGGTCTGTCCTCTTCATTCTTTTCATCAGACATTTCTGCAGTAGATCAAACCTTATTCTTGTTATTACAGAAGTGAGTCAGGGGAGAAACTAATTGCTCTAAACTTTGTAAGCAAAAAGCCACACTGACTACTCACAGAGCCTGAAAAGGAGGTCGTCTGTCAGTGTCGCCTGCTGTGGTGACAGAAGTTGGCACTGAAAAGATTTTATGTGTTTAAAGAGAAATGCAGAAAGCCCAGGAGATTCTTTATCCCAGAAAACTCCACGTCTTCAGTGTTAGTCTAGCAGGATTCCAGTTTTCTGCAATTCTGGAATGCCAGAATCCAGAGGAACGTTTTGCAAGGAGAAACCGGTTGGTCTTTCTGGTTATTGAGTGGATCAGATATGCTCAATAATATGCATTATTGAGGATTCATGTTACTGGATGTGAATCATATACCCAGGTCACTGCCATAGCACCTCCAGTTTAATCTCAGGATTTAATAGTTCAGTCAGCCTATAGCATAAATTTACTTTTAGGGATGAGTCAGTGAGAGATGTCAGGTCCAGCCTCCCTGGGGTGTCACAGGCCTTTTTAGGGGACTGGGTAATTCCTGCCTCTGAGTCAGTGGAGCCAGAACTGCCAGTGAGGTGTCAGGAGCCCTCTCTGCCCGAGGACACCAGTTTGAACACCTTGCTGTGCTCCATGGCCCTTGGGGATTATATTTATCCTGCAGAGTGTCCTGTGACCCCAAGAAGAACACGTGAGCTTTGGGATTACCAGCTGGAGAGCCAACAGTGGATACCTGTGGCTTTTCCTCCTTACTTGGGTCCTGTAGGAAGTCCCTGGAACTGCAGAGAAGTCTTCTCTATATGTTTTTTCCTGGTGTGATACAACTATGGATCTCTGAAAGGAGGAGCATAATGTACTCCAGGAGTGCCTGGCCTGGCTGTAGAAGGAGAATTAAGCCAGGTTTTCCTATCGGGCTCCTGCAACTGCTGCAACATCACTGCATCCACATGGCTTTAAGCCCTTCCAGGGTTGGGGACTCCACCACTGCCCTGTTTCAGTGCTGGACAACCCTTTTGGTGAAGAATTTTTCCTGATTTCCTTCAGTGCAATTCGATTTAAGGACTCAAAGGTAGAGGAGTAAAGAATCCTTATAACAAGAAAATTGGGGTCTGTAGCACACGCTGCTGAATTTTGTAGAATAATTATTAAGAATGTAAACCCCAGCTGTGGAGGCATGGAAAGCATTGCTGTGGAAAAGGTATCTTTTCATTTATTCATGGAATTTTTGTGCTGAGGAAATTTTTATGCAACAAAGTTAAGAATACTGCTGCTTATATTTGAGTCATTATTTAAATGTGAAGTCTAGAGAACATTATGGGACAATGTTGAGTGAGGAGCTAGCTAGAGCTATCAAACCAAACAAGTTTTGAGCAGGTGGCCTGTTATCTGCACATAAATTAGTATCTTTGCCTAGATTAGTGTCTGTGCTTCTCTTGCTTGCATCTGTTTGTTTTGTGAAGGTTTGAGCTCAATACAACTTTTTAAATAATTTTGTTGTATGGATAATTATTAACTGTTGGGGATAAGAATAGTGAAAGTTACTAAAATGTTGGGTTTTTATGTTGTTTTTCTCTTGCAAGTTGCTTGATAGTGACCAGGAGTTATATAAGAACTTCCCTCTGGTAATATCGGAGCGTTGGCAGCAAGAAGTAGCAGAAACTGTTTATGATGCAGTAAATGCAGACACAGATAAAATTGAGGCCAGAAAAAGGGCTAAAAATAAGCAACTTGGCCACGAGGAAGGTAATCTGTCCTTACACTTCTCTCATCTTTTGCTCCTAGATAGTAATTCCTGTGCTTGGAGTTCCACACCACACACTCCCGTGACTGTCATTCACTGGGAATCGTTAGAATTCGTTTAGTCACTGTCGTGTTGCTTAAGATGTTTGTTAATGTTTTGAAATGCTGACTGATGACATCACACTTTGGAAAGAGTATCATAGAATCATAGATCATGGAATGGTCTGGGTTGGAAGGGACCTTAAAGATCATCTCGTTCCACCCCCTGCCATGGGCAGGGACACCTTCCACTAGACCAGGTTGTTTAAAAGCCCCGTCCAACCTGGGCTTGAACAATTCCGGGGATGGGCAACCTGTGCCAGGGCCTCCCCACCCTCACAGTGTGTGGGGTTTGATTTCATGATCAGGAGCTGAGAAGGGCCCCTGGAGGTCCTGTACAGCAGACTGCAGCCTGCGATTTGCATCAACACCCCAGGCTTTGGAGAGCAATATCCAGTTCTTTTAACATTCTTTGTTGAGATACTTTTTTAAGAACCAAGTGTGTTTTTGGTTACTCCACTGCAGGTGCGTCAGCCCATATAATTAAGGCAGAACTGGGGCTGTGTGTGTACACACAAGCAGCATTTCAGCCTGCTGAGTGCACACCGAGTGCCCCGTGCCCAGGACTCCGTCCCTTCTCCACAAAGCTCCCTGCAGAATGCTTTTAGGTTGCACCTTGGTTTGCTTTGCTGATATTCCCTCTTGTTTTAGATTATGCCCTGGGGAAGGACTGTATAATGCATGGATACATGCTGAAATTGGGGAACCCCTTCCTGACTCAGTGGCAGCGTCGTTACTTTTACCTCTTCCCAAACCGGCTTGAGTGGCGAGGAGAAGGAGAGTCCCGGGTAAGTGAGGCTACACTGGGAGCAGCACTGGAATGCAGGTGGAGGTGCAGGAACATCTAAGGACTCGTGCCTAGGTGTTCCTCCTGTGGAAATGGTTTATCCCGGGAAATGCCCTGTGGATTTGAGTAACTTATCTCCAGCATCGCTGTAGTTAATCGGTAGCTACACTGCACAGAGGAGACATAAAGTTGACTTGAGAAACCTGTTTACTCTGTTTTGTTATGTTTTTAAAGGAATTTGGTAGTTGATGGTGTTGTTTTTCATTTAGGACCTCTGGACTGTTTATACAAAAAAACACAAACTGGTAAGGTGTCAATGCTATAGCATTTTGTTTCCAAGAAAATGCTATAGTGACTGTAGTGTAGCCCAGCTGTGCTCATGTGCAGGGCAGATATTTTGTATATGTAGTTAAAGAAGGGTTTGGAATTTTAAGACATTGTGTCCTCTGCAGTCTGTAGGGAAAGCTTTCCTGCACACTGCTGTGTATGTTCACTTTGGAAGTATTTAGTGCTGAAATATTCCCTTTTAGCTCTTAGAAATAGTAAGATTGGCTTTTATTTTTAGCAGCGGTAATACTTGGAAAATGTATCAAATTATATGCAACTCTGGAGGGAAAATAGTGAATATTCTGTTTGCAGACACACCTATTTGTAGATTCTTATTTCATGCTGTCATTACTGGCTTTCAGAGCTGATATTCTGTTGTCTCTGTTGAAGCAACCAAGCCCCTTGTTAAATGTCTCTTACCTTATAATCTATCTTTAGTTCATGACCCAACCTTCAGAAATAAATGTTTGTGTAATGAATCTTAATGTTCATAACTTAATTCATGTGAGGAGTCTAGAAAAATGAGATAGTGACTTTTATTTGATGGGCAACGGGGTTTTTTTTCAATTAATTCTCTGCTCTTTTGCAAATGCTGCAGCAAAACCTGCTGACAATGGAACAGATAGTATCTGTTGAAGAAACGCAAATTAAAGATAAGAAATGCATCTTACTGAGAATTAAAGGAGGAAAACAGTTTGTCCTACAGTGTGAGGTAAGACACTTGTTTTTTGATAACTTAATCACAGTGTTTTGCATATGATAAACGGCTGACAAGTTTTCAGGTCTTCCTGTTACATGTTAACTAAGGCCCTTTGTGAAGCAGAGCTGAAGTGTTTATCACACTAGAGTTTTGGAAGCAGGAGACCTGCAACTGTGCCAGTTCCTGTCATGGATTTCAATGGTATTTGGGCCAAAACGAGTTCAGTTTATTAAATAGCTAAAAACTTCAAAACTACTCAACCTCCGCGGGCTCCGAGGGCCTCGTTGTCTCATGTGTCACTGCAGAGAGTTGCTGTAGCTCATGTGTTTGCCAGGGGGAAGTGCAGGAGTCCTCAAAACGTTGTGTCCAGCCTTCGGTGGGGCGATGGAGAAGCCGAGGGCTGCACATGGGCAATACCCAAAGCTGCTTGTTCCTTCAGAAAATTAAAATAACCTCCTTAAGGTGCTGTGTAAGACAGAAGACGCTGTTGGCCGGTTACGATGAAGTGCCAAACTGCTTCTGTGTCTCTTTCAGAGTGACCCCGAATTTGTTCAGTGGAAAAAAGAGCTGACAGAAGCTTTCACTGAGGCCCAGAGGTTGCTGCGCCGGGCTCCGAAGTTTCTCAATAAATCTCGCTCCACAGTTGTAGAGCTCTCGAAGCCACCGCTCAGCCACAGGAACAGCAATGGGCTGTAGGAGACACGAACCACGTTCACGCAGGGAGAGCTACTTGGTGAACATGCAGAGTGTCCCAGAATCCTTACGAATGACTTTGTGCAATCCTGGACGCGGGATGTGCTTAGAAGAGGAGGAATTAGATGTTTACAGCGTGGGATCTTGTCAGAACTCTGTCTGTGGAGGCTGTGAAGACTGGAAGGGTGGCGGGTGGATTCCTGCTCCTGCAGCGGTGGAAGTCACCAAGCGTAGAGGCTGCTCCTTGCTCCCACGTGTCCCCACTCCCGGCGGGGACCTGGATGTGCTCCGTTACTCTGGAACTACTGATGGAAGGAAGAGGCTGTTTTCCCTGCGATCCCCTCGTTTGGTGGCACCAGGCCTGGGGCTGGCACAGGTGCTGCTGGCTGGGGTGACACTCCATGGTGACACCGACAGACCCGGAGCTGCCGCCCTGTTGGATGACCCTCACTCTGTCGTGTTGCCATGTCCTTTCCAACCATTACTGCTGACTCTATAATAACCTTTCTCCATACTGCTGATGATCAACAGTGTGACTCTTATGCACTTCAAAGTACTGAATTCTAACTGTCCTGTGGTTTAAATGTTATTGCTACTTCATGGGAGCGTTGAACTCGAATTATTCCCTTGGTTTGTTGTACTCACTAATAGTAGCTACCACCGTTTTGCTTCTTCTACGTATATGCAGTACTATAACTGACACAATAGAGTAATAATTGGTGAAGAGGAATTTATGGTAGCTTCATCTAGTGCTCTGTTGTATAAATTGACTATTTTAGCACAGTTTTTAAAGAGCAGATTCCTTTTGACAAGTTTACAGTGAACATAAAGACAGTTCTTTTCCATTTCAGGTCAACTGCACTTTTTAAAAATTAAAAAGAAACTATTCAAATCCAATGCATTCTAGTGCATGTGCTGGGTTCAAATGTCTGGGTACCTCGGTACGTATTCCGGATCACTCCAGTTCTGGGACTCGTGGATCCTTCTCTGTTGTACACAGGTGTGGTCTCATAGCATAGATATCCCAGTTTTCTCTGTAGCTTGGCCCAGGAGGTTCGTGCACATATCACACAGCTCAGCTTGTGAAAGGATGTTTGATTTTTCTCTGCTAAAGAGTTCAAACTGTCCACATTGTAAACAGTCTGAGAAAACTGAGTGTGGTACTGACAGAAGGAGCTGATCAAATGCCCGGTTTGTATTAATTCTACTTGAGGCATCAGTTGTGTCATGCTGAACTCTTGCTGAAGTCAAGATCTAATCCTGAACTGTCTGACAGCTTCAAGCTCATCAAGTCAGCCTTGCCCTGGGTGTTGTGATTGTTTGTAAAAGAGAGGTCAGGGCTGAATTTAAGCTTTTTTTCTGATTCAGTGAACACCTTTGAGAAGATTTGCTTCCCAGCTATGTAGGTACAATTCTCATAGTCCCTAAAGACAATGGGAATTGTGTCTGGTAAATGAGAGCAGAAATTGCCCTGACAGCTTCCCCCATCTGCCAAGTGTGCAAGTGTGTGTTACTGTCAGACAACTACAGAGTTCCAGACCTCTTTCCTTGTAGAAAAGTAATAAAGTTGGCTGTATTTGCTTCTAGAAGTAGGGCTGGGTTGTCTGCAGAGCCCATGCAAACTCTCTGACCATCAGGGGCTTCATCAAAGGAAAAACGTTCTGGAAAATACCTTCTATGAGTCAGTGATTACTTTCAATGATTTTTTTTCCCCATTTATTTTCCAAATTATTTTGTGTGAAGGGTACCAGCCTCTCTGTCATTCCTGCTGATAAGTGTCACTGAGCATCTCAGCTCCTCTGTAAGGAGCAGTGTCAGAGGTAGTCGGTCAAAGGTTGGACTCAAAGATCTTGGAGGTCTTTTCCAACCTAAATGATTCTATGACTCTTATGTGTGGTATTTAACAATGTTTGGAATAGGAAATGTCTCATGCCACTGAGTGTTGTTCAGCTCTCCCTACAATATCATGTGATGCTCTTATTTTTCTTCTTGATTTAGAAAAACCCCTCAGATTGTGTTAAACGCTGCTCACGGTTCTTGTGTAACTTGTTTGTACTTTCTTAGTCCACGGTCAGTTCCATTCTTCTCCTTCACTTATTTTCCATGGCTGGTTTTTACTCTCACTCCTTGCTGGCAGTCTCTGCTCAGCAGATTCTGGGTGCTGGTGTCAGTGAGGAGGGGAGGGACAGGGCAGCAATTGGGAAATCGTGCCTCAAAACCAGAGATTGTGTATGAAACGGAGGCTGTGTATTGACTTAGGAAATTACTTGTATTTTGGAGTTGGGATGGCCCCAGACTATCCTTCTTATCACAGTCCTTACTGCCTCATCCCAGTCCACCCTCAGTCAGCTCTCCATCTCTGGTGAGAGTGGGGCAGTAACAGATTTGGTTTTCTTTAGTCAACTGATTTATTGACAATTTATAGGAGCTTTATTTGACTTATGTGTAACTGCTCTTAGGAGAGAAGGAGAGATTATTGTAGTGACAAACTACGTAGTGACTCCCATTGGGACCCCCGTAAGAACTGGGGTTCTGGTGAAAGGGACTGGATCTGCTGGTGCAGAGGGAGAGCTGGAAGTCCTGGATACTGCCCCAGACTGCTCCTTCCTGGTGTAGGTACCAGAGTCCCTGAAGTTTTTATCTTGGACAAAGGTTCCTGATGGTGTCATTTTACATGACATTTTACATCTTCATCTGTGTGTGTAAAACCCTCATTGAACATGGAGAGCGTCAGGCACGACCTTGTCTTTTGTGCATTTTGACCATATTTGTAGGAGTTGTATTTTTGTTAATGTTCAGGGAAGTAAAGAAATTAGAGGTTCAGGCATCCACAGCATTCACTCATCTGAGTGAATGATTAAACAGACTTTTAAACAAATTATCTGAAAGTTCTTTTAAAAAGCATCAGCTGGACTGAAGATTTAAGTGTGCGCAGGAATCATTTCTGATATTCCAACATGGAGAATTACACCTGGATAGGACCATATTAAACACCCCCTGACACATCCATGTGTCTCCAGGGCTGCAGGGATCATATCCTGATTATTCCTTGTAGCAGGCAAATGCAGTAGGACCAGATCCTGGAAAGCCAGCAGGAGTGATGGGGTGGGAGAGAGCTGGGCTGGGGGTCCTGGGATATTTTGAGGAGTTGCACCCCTGCTTCCTGTGCTTTTTTGATATGTGGGAGTTGCTGTACATAATGTCTCACTTGAGTAATAGGGATACAGTGAATTCTGGCCAAAATCAGGTTTCTATGAGTAGAAATTTAAGTGCAGGAGAAGCAAAGCCACAGTTATTCCTGCTGCAGGCAGAGTGAGGAACCACTTGGAGCAGGGATGAGCTTGGCTGGTGTCTCCTGACTGAGTCAGGTGCTGCCTTGGACGCTGGGTTAGATCAGGTGTCTCGTCATTGCAGGTATGCATTTTTATTACTCAGCTTTATTTGGTAACTGTTTTGCAAATTCATTTACCTGTTAAAGGAACATTTATGATTTTTTTTCAATCCTTCACCCAAGTGTTGGCTGTCCACTTCTCCAAACGTAAAAGCTTCTTCCTGTTAGTTGTGTTGAGCTTTATGTCTTGTTCTTGTCCCTGGTCCAGCACAGCCTGTAGCCACAGGCTCACAGGTTCTTCCCAAACTGTTGCTGTGAGATAAGCTGGAGTAATGCTGGAGTGGAGCCAGCTTGGATTGACATTCCTGGTATGTTCTCCCACCCCCCATTAGGCTTCAAAAAAACTTGGAGCAGGCTAAAAATAGCTGAAAGTGTAGCTGGGAAGCCTGGCAGGTAGGGAGAGCAGCTCCAGGGATAGACCTCGGCTTAGTCACATTCAAATTTTCCTCAAATTCTTGGGGTTATCCTGAGCAGGGCCAGGAGTTGGACTTCGATGATCCTTGTGAGTCCCCTCCAACTCAGGATATTCCATGATTCAGCACCTCCCCTTTAGAAACCCAGTGGAAGTTTTTCTTTTCCCACTTCTGTCAAGGGGGAAAAATGGAAATTGGATTATGAGGTTGGGTTTGGTTTTGATATAAATCAGGTGTGTGCAGCGCAGTGTGTAGGTGATGGAAACACTGGTTTTTTGTGCTAAAATAGACCTGTTTTGGTTGTGATCCTGTCCAAGTGGACACTGTTGTGCCCAGGAGAGCTGCTCAGGGCTTGATGTTGCCTCCTGAGCAGAACCAAGCCCTGGCACTGTGGTGGCTCAGCACTGACATTCCTTGGGTTTACAGTAAATCAGCTCATGAAGAGTGAAATCCCTGGAGCTCTGAGTTGCTCTTTCCCTGGCAGCTGATCAGCTTTAGGACCAGGTTCCTTATTTCCACGTCCCACAACCATTGGCACACGGGTGTCTCCGTGCCCCTCTCAGCACGTGGCAGTGACACGGCTCCTTCAGCTCTGAGGTGTTCACACCCAGAATATCCCTGGAGGAAGGACTATTTGAAGTGTACAGTAGACAGTAAATAATTCTAGTTGTGTTGATTAATATAAGGAATGAGTCAGTTCTACGAATTAAAGAAAAAAACCTGAAAAGCGTATTTTGACAAAGCATAGTATTAATTTTAATATTGTAAAAAAAAAGGAAAATATCTAAAATATACAGAGAAAAGATGTATATCCAAATGTCTGAGGAGTTTCAAGATAATCTACTTTTGTTTCCTGTTGATTTCTATTCCATGGTGTACATATTGTGTGGATGGAACATTGGCTGTTTTAATACTATTGTTAAATTGTATTTTTATTTTGTGTTAAACTAATCACCACAGACTCAGCTTTATTTTGTTTATGTAAAGGTTGCTATGCTCTGTAGGTATAAACCCGAGAATTCTATTTTAACAGAAAAAGCATTTTATATTATTTATTAAATACATGTTTCTCCAACTTCTGACATTCCACAGAATTTCTGCTCCGTATGCGTATGGAAGTGGCAATTCCTTTCAAGCAGGATCAGCCAGCTTTATTCTGTTTTTCATGGTAAAGTGGGAATAGTCTCCCTGAGGATGTGCAGCTCACCCTTGTCTCCCGGCACAGGGACTCTGGGCTCTGTCAGGACTATCTTGAGGTGGCTCGTGAATGCAGAAGCACCTGCAAAGCTCCTGCAGATCGACTCCTTGATGTGATATCTCTAAATTTCCCCCTTATCTTTCAGCCTTCCAAGAGCAAGTGTTTATTCATATGAGTCTGTGCTGGGTTAATGAGAATCAGTGACCTAAACTGAGGCAAGAAGTCAGCTTGATGTTTGATACAGCTCAGCCATCAGCTCAGGGAAGTGCACAGCTCTAATTCTGAGGGTAAGGAGTGAGCAGAGGGAGAGCCCAGAGCGGTGCTTGAGCTGGAGAACTTGGTGTGGGGGCCAGTTGAGGTGTAGGGCAGAGATGGGCTGCAGGCAGCCACAGTCACCAAAATTTACGTACTGGAGATGGATTTTGTGTTTGAGGGTGATCACTCGATCCTTAAAAACAGACCAGAGCCTGCTGAGGCAGCAGTGGTGTCTGTCAGGGGGTCGGGGCCAGGGCAGGACCCTGCTCTGTGTCACATCCCAGGAAGGGAGCAGGCACTCTGAGACCCTGCAGGGACCATCCCTTGGGTGACCCCCATGCTGGATCCCCTCGCTGTGGGTACCACTCCTGGTGTCACTGTGAGAGTTGCCGCCACTGGGCACATCTGTAGAGAGCCAACCCTGGCACCTCCTTCTCAGGTGAGGTACAGAAATAGCCCCAAATTCAGCAGATCACCCATTTCCTAAAAATTATTCCAGTTGTGAACATGGCCTCTGTGGTTTGAGGAATACTCAAGGTATTACAGCGCATGCTCTTAATTGCCAGTGTAGTGGAGATGAAGGTCTGTGGTGGTCAGGGCTGATCCCCATGACATCTCTGGGGTGAAATCTGGCATTTTTCTGCTGCTGAAGCCCTCTCCTTGCTGAGGGGCTACCTGGAGCCAGGGAGAGATCCCTGCTGTGCTTCTGCCATGGGGAGGGATCCCTGCCTCACCCCGGAGCAGTCCCTGCCTTCTTTCCCATTTCACCCTCTCATGCCTGTCTGATCCCACTGGATTTTGGGGTGAGCTGGAGCTGCTCCTGGAGGGAGGTAGAGCTGTGCTGGGTAAGACTGTGCTGGTGCTATTGTGGCTCCTTAGTGTCACCCCCTGAAAGGGGACACAGTGGGGACAGCACTGAGCCTGGTGTTGCTGGCCTGAGGTGTGTCCAGGCAGGGCTTTGATAGAAAACCTGGGGACAGGTGCAGGAAGGTGGTTGTTCAGAGTCAAGGTTTGTCCAGATTTGTTTGACACAATGTGTTCCAAGACTGGAAAAGGAGATGGACTGGGGTGAGGTACGGGCTGGGAAGAGACTTTCCTGGCTGTAGCAGGGATTTTCTCCTCGGAGAAAGGGAGAGAGCAGAGAGTAGGTGAGATGGCACATAAAAATGAGTCTGAAAAACAGAATAAAGCAGGAGCATCCTTGGAGAGGGGATTTGTGAGCACTTGCAGTGCCTCATTCGGTCCTTCAAAACAAAAAGGAGCAGATTCACACGAACAGCTACTCGTGATGAGGGAAATGATCGAAAGAGAACCTGTCCAAAATATGTAATTAATGGTAAGCAAAGCCAGGATCTGTAAATAACTTTAGATATTGTATCGATGAGATCATTCCTTGTTTTATGTACTTGGCTCTTTCCATATTTATTGTGGGGAGGAGGGTCCCTGTGCCGGGTGAGCTGTGGCACGTCCCTCGGGCTCCTCACGGACTGTCCTCGGAGTTTACAGCCCTCGCCCGTCGTGGCGGATGTGCCACACTCGGTTCTTTCCACCAGTATTTTTTTAACTGATTATTTTGGCACAGCTAAGCTGCTTCTGTGTGTTGGTCAGTACAACTGCTCTCCTACGACCAGACCCCAATAAAAACCGTCCTTTGCGTGTGTGCTGGTGCCTGGTTCTTTCAGTGTCACCTGCCCCTTCCCGCTGGACTGGGATGGGCTGTGCCAGACTGGGCAGCTGCTCACAGGGCACTGCTGGACTGACCCCTGTGCCCCATCACCTCGGCTGCCCCGCACACAGGTAAGTCCCTTTGCTCACCCCTACTCCTGCACACGGTGTTTATCCTCATTTTTCCCCTGCCTAGGGCCATGCTGGTTGTGTCCTGATGGTGGGACGGTGCTCACTGTGCCAGGAGGACCCTGAGGTGTGATCCTCAGCCCTGTGTCAGGGATCCCTGGCAGAGACTGAGAGGTGGGTGATGGGTGACCAATGGTGGCTTTCCACCAGTGCTGGAGGGACCCCCAGGAGTGGACAGGCTGCCCTGTGGCTGCACTGCCATCCGGGACCATGTGACAGACCATTCAAAACCGCGTGTCCTCATGTTGTTCCTGGGTGTAATTGGGGCTGGTGAGATGCTTGGAGCAACCCTTGGTTTCCTTCTAGATGACTCCAGACTGACAATCCCATTTCCTTTCTCATTAATAGAGCTTTTCCAGATGATGCCCTGGCCATGTCTGTGGACCTTTTCAGGTCAGAGTGACTGAGGGGGAGTTACACTTCTGCAGCTGGACTTGGCCTGAGCCAGGGCTCTGCACCCTGACTGGGGGTCACACTCAGTCCTGTGTGGTCACCACATGTCCACTCTGCTGACCCCCTCCCACCTGCCTTGTTTGGGTGCTGACCATGCTGGTGTTACTGCCAGGGGCTATTTTGAGCTCTGCTCTCAGGTCCCTCTCCAGCTTAGCCCCATCTCAGGGCAGGGGCTGGTGGGGAGAACTGAGTGCTCTGGGGAGCCCCTGTGCTGGAGCTCTGAGCCATGATCTTGGGGATCACCCTGGGGTCCACTCCTGCAGCAGAAGAGCACCCCGGGTGGGCTCATGCCAAGCCACAGAGGTTCTCCCACTTCTGTGGGTTGCAAAAGTGTGCACCAAGGAAGGCACAAACAGCGTGTCAGGGAGGACACGGGTGACACGTATGCCAGGGAAGGCACGGGTGGCACACGTGTGTTCCAGCCGGTGCAGAGGCCAAGGAACGGGGGAGCCCCACTGTGCCACTGCCTCTCCCCAGTCGCGGCCCCGGTGCCACCGCCGCGGGTATTTTTAGCAGTGACATGTGTCACCTCAGCTGCCACCAGGGCGGGGGCGGGGGAGGCGTGCGCTGACCCTCCGCCGCTCCCCGCACGCCGCTGTCGCTCTCTCGCGGAGCCCGGTGCCGGCGAGGGCCGACAGCCCCCCGCGCCCGCAGCCCCCGCCAGGTACGGGGGCTCTGGGGGGAGCTGGGGGTGGGAGTCGGGGTCCGGACGGGCTCTCTGGGTGCGCGGGGCCGTGGGCCCCTCGGCCGGGAGGGTTATTTTTAGTTGGGAATGGATGGCGATAGCGGCAGCCCCGGCTTCGGGGGCGGCTTCCAGGCACGAGGTTGTGCTGGGAGAGGGGTTAGGGACGCGGACGGTGCTCCCTGCCCTGTGTAGGAGGTGGCCAGGGATCCCTCAGTGGCCTCGGCTCTTGGCACCTACCGGGATGGCAGTGGGAGCGAGTCCCAAAGGGGGACCAGACCCCAATGGCCGCGGCCCAACTGGGGCCACATCCTGCACCTGGGTGGGTACAGCAGGGTGGTGGTGATGGTGGTCCCGGTCTTTGTTGGTGCCATGCTCTGTGCTTGGTCCTCTCCGTGCTCGGTTTCCCCACGTACAGGGCAGGACGGAGGGTCCGCTCGGGGAGGTGACGGTGCCCGGCCACAGGCACCTTCCGGGCTCTGCCGGCGCCGCTCGGGACCGGTTCTCCCCGGGACCAAAGAGCCCCGGGTGAGTGGGACAGGGTGGGGGGCAGCGCCGGTCGCGGAGGGCACGTGGCCCTGGGGGCTGCCGCCCGGGAACGCAAGCGACATTCCTGAGCCGGCTCCTGGCCGCTCCGGAGCTCCTGCTCTTTTTACTGTACAAGGAGATGCGGCCGCCGGCAGGGCCGGGCGAGCCCCGGCGCTCTCGGGGCGTGAATGATCCCGACAGGTGAAGCCGGGGTCAGCCCGCGGTGGGGCACGGCCGGGCTCCCGCGGCCGCCCAGCCTGAGCCGGGGGGTCCCACCACCGACCCTCTGTGCTGCCACCTCCCCTCGCTGCCTGGCCCTCGCCGGGGCTGGAGGTGGCTGCTGGTGGCAGTAGCACCCTCCAGCACTGCCGCACCACCCATCCCCTTGTGCCCGAGCTGCCACGCTCCAGTCGGTGCTGGGAGCTCTGGTTGGGCAACCCCCAGCAAGGTCACTGTGCTGCCGGCCCGGCATAGCTTGTGGCACAGCAGCAGCCCCTGGCTAACTCTCTCCTCTCTCTCTGCCTGGTGTCATCACATCTCTCCCCACAGCACCGTCCAGCCTCACTGCCACCATGGCCATCTCCTCGCGCCTCGCGCTCTGGGAGCAGAAGGAAAGTCTCGGTCCGGGGTGGCACTGGTGGTGTTTCAGGGCTGCTCGTGCCTTCCTGGGGGCTCAGTCCTTGGGGGGGTTGCACTGCAGCAGCCTCTGGGGTTGCATCCCCACAGCTCCCTGCACACTTTGCTCCTGCTGTGTCCAACTCTGCTGGCTCCAGGCTCCTTCACAGCCTGATTGTTTTGGTTTGGGTGATTTTGCTGCTGTTGGATGCACAAGGGTCCCTGCCTGTCTGAGCCTGGCTGAGGCTGCAGGGTTTGGTGCTGATGCTGCTGAGTGGGGCTGTGGCTGGGAAAGCTGTGGGAAGTGGGGCTGGTTTTGGCCTGGGGGCTGGTTTTGGCCTGGGGCCTGGCACAGAGGAACAGACCTGCAGGGCTGCATGTGGCCATGGTGATGCTGGAGCTGCTTCTTGACTCACTGCAGCCAGGACAGATCCTCCTGTGGCCGTGCTGGGGCAGAGATGGCAGTGCACGTGGGCTCCTGCTGCACCAGCCCTTGGTGGCTGTGGAAATCCAGGTGCTTCTCTGTGGGCTTTTCTACTCAGTGCTTCTGCTCACCACAGCATACCCGAACCAGCCTGGTGCCCACAGGTGGCCTGTGGCCTCGCTGGGAGCCTGGGCAATGCCTGCAGCCGCTGGCAGAGCAGAGCAGGGTGCTGTTCTTGACTCCACTGCCACTAACGCGCCCACGGGGCTGTGCCGTGCCCTGTCCCCATGCCCACCCCGTAACCCACCTCTGCTCCTGTGAACAGATACGGGACGAGGACCGGGGGCCACCCCCGTCCGCACCCCCCCTGCTCCTGTCGGTCATCCCCGGGGGGTTCATCAAACAGCTCGTGCGGGAGACTGAGAAGGAGGCCAAGGCAGCAAGACAGAGGAAGGAGAGCAAGGCGAGCGGGAAGGAGGAGGTGAGTGGTGGTGAACCCCACACTGCACCGGGGTGTCCTGCTGGGCCACTGTCCCTGTGTCCCTGGGTGTCCCCAGCTGTCCCCAGCTCAGGGAAGTTCCTTGGGGGCTGAGGGGCTGTGTGGCCCCACGACACTGGCCAGAGTCAGGAATCTGAGGGTGTTTTGCATGAGCTGGGCTGGACAGCGAGGCCCAGGCTTGCAGCGTGGTGGCTGCAGCAAGCTGCAAACCCGCCCAGCTCCCAGCCTAGGGCAATTAATGCTGGAGAGTTCCTTAATGCCACTTGCCATTCTTGACTTGCTTTATTGGAAGGTGAGTAATTAAGCAGAGTGTGAGGCTCTCTGGTTCAGTGAAGAGTGCAGGAAGGGGAGCACGTGGGGTGTCTCCAGGAACAGCACCAAGCGGTGACCCAGAACGTGGCGGGTGGAGGGTCGGGATGTGGCCAAGGGGGAGGAGAAGGCCACCACTGATTGCCACCCTGCAGCCAGGTCCAAGAAGCCACCCACAGCCATTGGCTGTGCCCGGAGAGAATGGGTCAGGGCTAGAGCTCCGTACAGGGCTAGGGCTGTATGTGGCATGGTCAAACCACGTGGGGTTGCAGCTCCCAGGGCTGGGCTGAGGTTGGGTTCTTTGCCCTGTCCCTGTCAGATTCAGCTCCTCTCCTTTGCTTGGCAGCCCGTGGGGAAGGAAGGCGAGGCCCGAGCCAGGGACACCCCAGCTGCCAGAGGAGGGGGGGCCAGTGAGGAGCCACTGCGGAACGGGTTGAAGGTAGAGGGGCAGGGGGGCAAGGGGGTCACAGCCCCCCCATGCAAGGAGCTTCCCCCTGAAAAAGCTGCACCGGGGACCATCCCCAGAAGAACTCCATCCCCTGCACCCAGCCTGGCAGTGGCTGCCCTCAAACCAGCAGAGACACCCCCAAAACCAGCAGAGATCCCCCGCAAATCAGTGGTGGCATCCTCAAAACCAGCAGAAACATCCTCAAAACCAGCAGAAACATCCCCAAAACCAGCAGGAACACCCCCAAAACCAGCAGAGACCCCTCGCAAACCAGAGACAGCATCCCCAAAACCAGCAGAGGCTTCCTCCAAACCAACAAAGATCCCTCCCAAACCAGCAGAGACCCCTCGTCTGGAGGTTCCCAAGGTGGTAAAGCTGTTGTGCCCCAAGAAGAGCCCCAAGGACACCCAGCAGGGGGGCAGCCCCCCAGCTCCAGCCCCCGCCCCCAGCCAGGGCCCCCAGCGTGGCAGCAAAGTCCCACCAAAGGAGGGGGACTCATCCAAGGGGACAGACCCGAAGAGCACCAAGAAGGAGAAGGGGACACCCCCAAGGCACGAGGAGCCCCCAGCCAAGGGGAGAGCCCAGAGGGAGCCGTTTCCAGCCAACAAAGAGCTGGAGAAGATGAAGAAAGATGTTGGAGGTAGCAAGAAGGAGCCAAGGGAATTCAAAAAGCCTGAAAAAAACAAAAACAAGTCAGAGGAGCTCAAGGGGGAGCCGGGAGGAATCCAAGAGAAGTCCAAAGATGTGGGAAAGGAGGTGGGGAAGGTGAAGGAAGAGCTCAGAAAGGGTGAAGAGATGCTGAGAGAGAGCAAAGGGATGAACAAGAGCACAGACAAGGATGAGGCTAAAGAAACACTGGGAAAGAGCAAAGAGATTATCAAGAGCATGACTGAGGACCAGGGCAAAGAGGCATCGGGCGAGAGCACAGACAAGGACCAGGTAACGTGGATGTTACTCAGGGTTTTGGGGCACTGATGTAATTTTCTGGTTTCATGCAGCTCTTCTCATTCCCATGGGCTCAGCTGGGGGCTAGAGGGAAGGCAGACCTGGGGCTGGATGGGCAGGAAGCAGAGGGCCAGGGGGTCTGGCTGGAAGTGTTGCTGCCCAGGGGGCAAAAGCAGTTTGTTCAGCTCAGTTTTCCTCCCACTCTTGTCCAATTCCCCTCTATCCTCCCTGCAGGCTCCGAGGGACATTTGGTATGAAGCGGAGAAGGTCTGGCTCATCCAGCAGGACGGGTTCACACTCGGTAACTTGCCTTGCTCTGCCCTTGCTCTCCAGCACCAGAGATGAGATATGCTGGGAGCAGGGTGGGCACTGGGTGCTGTGCTGGTACAGTACCCATCCGTGCCCCAGTGTAGACATGGCTGGATTTGACCCCTTGGCATCTCCCCACGCCACAGCGGGCTCTGCCCCAGGCTGTCTCAGCTGTGCCAGGCTGGAGAGACTCATTAGCCTCTCATTGCAGCCACGCAGCTGAAGCCAGATGTGGGGACACCTGAGCTGCCAGCGGGGAGGGTGAGGGTGCGCCGGGACGAGGACGGCACCGTCACCGAGGTGGACGAGGACAGCGTGCAGCGGGTGAGCCCCCTCCCCATTTTGGGCTGGTGCAGGGCAGTGCCAGGGCATGATGATGCTTCTCAGGCCATCACCCCAGGCTGGCTGGGTCCCAGGTGTCAGGGTGCCAGTGTGGTCCAGCACAGCCTGTGCCATGAGAGCAGAGCTCGAGGTGTCTCTGGCTCTCCTCCCACAGACCAACCCGCCCAGCCTGGATCAGGCCGAGGATCTGGCCGCGCTGATCAGCCTCAACGAGTGCAGCGTCCTGAACACGCTGCGGCAGCGGTTCCGTGCCCGCCTGCCCTGCACCTACGCGGGGCCCAACCTGGTGGCCATCGCGCCCGGCCCCGCGCCCGCCGGCGGCGCGGGGAAGGTGAGCGGGGGGAACCGTGCGACAGCGGGATCTGCCGTGGGAAGCAGTCCCAGGGGAGGTGTTGGGACTGGGTCACCGACCCCCGTGGGGACAGTGGCGGAGGGCGCCGGTGTGGCAGTTGCCGGCAGGTGGCACCGTGGGACCGTCACAGTGCGGGGAGGCTCTGGGGACACTTGGGACCGGGGGTGCTCTGGGGACACTCGGAACCAGGAATGCTCGGAGCGGGGATGCTTTGAGGATGCTCAGGGCTGGGGATGCCCTGAGATCACTCAGGACCGGGAATGCTCGGGGCAGGGATGTTCTGGAGACACTCAAGACCAGGGGTGCTCTGAGGGATGCACCGAGGACACTCAGGACCAGGGATGCCTGGGGAGGGGGAATACTCTGAAGATACTGAGGGCCAGGGATGCTCGAGTCTGGAGGGGCTCTGAGAACACTCACGACCAGAGATGCTTGGGGAAGGGAGTGATCTGAGGACACAGTTTTGGGGGGTTATTCACCGTGGGGAGAAACCCATCGCCCTGAGTGTGAATGTCTTCAAGTTTTTGTCTACAAGAAACCTGTTTTGGGCTGTGCTTTACCACTCTCTCCCTGCCCGCAGGCTCCCAGGGGGAAGCGGGACAACCTGCCCCCACACATCTCCTCGCTGGCACACAGAGCCTACAGGAACCTGCTGATGCAGCGGCAGGACCAGGCCATCGTCCCCCTGGGGCGCAGCGGGGCCGGGAGGACCAAGTGCTGCCAGAGTGCCCTGGAGTACCTGGTGGGCACGGCGGGCAGCGTGGATGGCAGGGTCTCAGGTACAGGGCAGCAGGCTGCTGGCAGCCCCCACAGAGACAGTGCTGGGTGCTGGGCAGAGGCAACACATGGAGACTATGCAGGTTGGGGGCACACGAACACAAAGGTGATGCTATTTCCATCTAATGGCCTTGGTTTGCCCCATTCCTGGCCTGATTCATGCTCCTTGGGGTGCTTCCCGAGCGGCTGGTGTGGCTGCAAGTGCCACTGTCACCAGTGTGCCTGTGAGCACCACTGTCCCCATCGCAGACCTAATGGATTTGCTGTTTTGACAAACACCAGCATGAGCACCAGGAGGAAATTACTCGAATTATTCCCGTGCTTGGGGCAGCACCTTCCCACCTGATCAGGTTACTGGTGACGCCAGAGGAAGCGCTGCTCAGCACTCAGTGGCTTTAGAGGGCAGGGTTGGATTTCGGAGCTCTCTGGGTACACGGTGCTCCTGTAAACGGCTGACGAATGGCCCAGACCAGGGTGGAGGCGTGCTCAGGACAGCACTTCCCCTTCCTATCAGCAAGCACCTGCTCCCCTGGTGTGGGATGCCCAGCCAGCTCCCCGAGTGCTGGGACAGACCCCTGGGAGGAGCAGGCAGAGGTGAGCCAGGAGGAGATGCCTCCTCCAGGAATGCAGCAGGACTCAGCGGGGCTCTGGTGCTGGTTTTGCAGTGGAGAAGATCCAGGCAATGTTCACAGTCCTGGCAGCCTTTGGGTCAGTGACCACTGGCCACAACAGCAGCTCCACGCGCTTCTCCATGGTCCTGTCGCTGGATTTCAGTGCCACTGGCCAGATCACCGCTGCTCATCTCCAGGTACCTGTCACCTGGTGAGATGGGAGGGCTGTGGGTGAAACTGGGGGTCCTCGGGGTAGGGATGAACAACTCCTGTGCTGTGCTTCCCGGCCAGGCTGGGTGCAAGGAGTGATGCCCTGCTCCTCCTGGACCACAGGTGCCTAAATGGCACCTAAGCAGGAGTTCTGTCAGCCCGTTCCTCTCCCTGGCAGGGAGCTCGGAGCAGTGCTGGGATGAAATGTTTATGAGGAAATGTATAATTCAGGATTTCATTAGCAGCACCTCACACCGCCGCCTTGAGCTGACACCTCTGAGGGCTTTTATCACCATCAGGGCTCTTATCAAAGGCTCTTTAATCAGAGCTGCCTATGCCCCCAGGCCTCCTCTGAGGGAGGACAGGCCTTGAGCACCAGGGTTTCCCACTGCTGCCCCTGCTCTGCTCTGGGCACTGTCAGGGAGCCAGTGGCCTGGCAGGGCTGTCCTTGTGTAGGAGTGGCAACGTGGCCACTATGACCATCCGGGGATGTTCATGGGAGGATGGGACAGTCAGGGTGGGGGGACACACACCCAGCTCTGGGGTCAGCGCTGGCACTGAACACTTTTGGCAAGGCTGGACCTGATCTGGGCTTGTTTCAAGACCAGGCAATGACTTACCCAGATCCTGCAATATCTTTGCCAGGGCCATCACACTGCTCAGACCTCTGGAGGTGTGGTGGAACTTTGAGTGTTGCACTCATGGACTGAAATGCTGCCCTTGATGCCTGGGGCCCAATTTGCTTGCACAGCCCTGGGTGGCAAGAGCAGCCTCCAAATCCAACCTTGGCCCTGCAAGGAGAAATCCAGCCCCTCCTTGACAGCTCCCAGTAGCACCTTACCATCTCCAGTGCCCTCTGTTCCCTCCCCAGACCTTGCTGCTGGAGAGAGCCCGCGTTGCCCAGCAGCCTGATGGAGAGAGCAGCTTCAACGTGTTCCCCCTGATGCTGGTGGGGCTGGATGTGGCAGAGAGGTGGGTGTGAGGCTCCCACGGCACCGGGCAGCTCTGCTCCCCCCTGGCTGCCCAGCTGGCTACCCTCTGCCCAGAGGCTCCCCACTGTATATATGTAAATTCTCCCCATCCAGTGGGATTTTTGAGACCCCTCTGATAAGAGATTGTGAAAGCCACTGTGTTAGTGACACTGCAGGGGTCTGTATACACTTATATTAGAGATTTTTGATGAAACGGGGGCATTTTCTGGTGCTTTTTTGCCTCTTCACTAAAGCCGAAATTGGGGTGATAAGTGAGACAGGGATCCCTTTCCCTCTTGCTCTGGTTCCCCCCAGGCTGTGTGTCCCTGGGTGAAGGCTCCTGGTGTGTCAGGTGCCAGCTCGTCCCCCTGCATGGAGCAGTTCTGTGGTGACCTGTCCCACCCAGGTCCCTCAGATGGTGCTGTAAAGGGGCTCTGTGGGTGCCAGAGTTGCTCCCAGGGGGAGGGCAGGGGATTGGTGGTACTGGGGCAGGTGAAGAGGGAGCTTGACTCGTTTTCTGTAACTACTCCCAGGACGATGCTGCACCTGCACCAGTTGGCTGAGAGCAATTCCTTTGGGATCAAGCCATTCACGAAGGTAGGGAGAGAGAAATGCTGGAGCCCTGTGTCCACCTGCAGTGGGATGTTGCAGTGCACTCCCTTTGTCACCCTCAGTAAGAGGATATCTTGGGGTCCTTGGGTGCTGAGTGATTCGTGATGATGCCCCTGTACTGGAACCATGAAGGGAGGGAGTGAATGTTGGGATGTGAGGAAGGGTCTGCCCAAACAGCCCTCAGCACTCCTCCAACAGTCCCAGGAGAGGTGTTGGAACTGGGGCTGCCCTACCTGGGATCTGTCCTTGGGTTTTGGAAATGCCCCAGCCAGGTTGGGAAGAGATTCTGCTGCTCTGGGGTCCACTGCCCTGATGTTCCCCTGCAGAGCAGCAGCTCTCGGGAGCAAATGTATCCTTTGGGGAGCCCAGAATGTGATTTTTAGGGGCTAAAAGCTCCTCAGCTGATTCCCAGCTCCAAGCTCTCATTAGCCTGAGCCTTTTGCAGAGTCCTGGCAGATTGTCCACAAGCCAAAGCACTGGGATGAATTGCAGCAATCTGCAGTTACATCATCTATCAATGAATCCAATATCCCATCTTCATTAGGGAGCTCCTGTGCCGGTCCAGCAGCCAAGGGAATCAGTTGCTGGAGCAGCAGCTCCAAGGAGGGGACAATGAGGTCCTCACACTGCTGATGTAGCACATTTGGGTTCAGAGATGGGGTTTTACTCTCCTTTCATAGCCCCCCATTCCTGTGGGTTCCCCATCCCAGCATGGAGGGTTTTCCCACTGGTCCTGGCCTGGAGCCTGCAGCGCCAGGGCTGCACAGAGCAGCCTCAGCTCAGGGAGCGCAGGAGTGCTGGGGGGGAGTATCTGTGGTGAGAGGTGGCAGGCCCTGCTGGTGGCTGGGACCTGCACAGCTGTGGGCAGATGTGTTTGGTGAGAAGTGAGGGGATGTGGTTGGATGGAACCCTGGGTGACCTGGTCTAGTGGAAGATGTCCCTGCCCATGGCAGGATGTTGGGATGAGCTGAGCTTTAAGGTCCCTTCCAACCCAAACCACTCTGGGATTCTGTGATATAAAACATCTCCAGCTGCTGCTCTGTAGACACTCTTAAAGTCGGAATTATGTATCCTTGTATGACAGGGCAATGTAGACCAGGCTCTCGAGGAACCTGTCGGGGACTTCTCCATCTGCCCAAACGGTTGCAAGGGTCCCTTATTGCCTTTTCCCTGCATGGTTTCCATGCTCCCTTTTGTCGTGTACCACCCCTGCCATGATGCTCTGGCAGAGGTGGTGATGTTCCCCCCCATGTCTTCCCTCCTGCAGCCTGAGGAGAAGCAGAGAGCCTCGAAAGCCTTTGCCCAGCTCCGGGCTGCCATGGGCACATTGGGCATCACCACGGAGGAGCAGGCGGCCGTCTGGCGCATCCTGGCCGGCATCTACCACCTGGGAGCCGCTGGCGCCTGCAAAGGTGAGGGAGCTCCTGCAAAGGTGAGGGAGCTCCTGCAAAGGTGAGGGAGCTCCTGCAAAGGTGAGGGAGCTTCTGCAAAGGTGAGGAGGTTCCTGCCTCTCCATCCCTTACACCTCATCTCGGAGCTGGGGGTTGGAGCAGGGAGGAGACGTGTCCTGGTGGTGTTTGGTGCTGGGGTGTGTGGGACATGGGGAGGTGTGAGGGGGTGATGCTCATCCCGAGGCTGTTCCATTTCTGGTGGCTCCAAGCTCCTTGTCACTCATGGAGCAGCTGGGTGATGTGGGGTGCTGGTCTCCTGTCCCGCTGGGGCTTCTGGAGGGGATCACCAGCTGCATGTGGACAGGACAGGGCTGCAGGACATCACCTTGTGCCAGCACCTTGGGAAGGACTAGGGTGGGTGACTTGTTCTTTTGCACGTTGTCCCCAATGACACTGCAAAGGGACAGCTTCAGGTAGCACTGATTTTATGATCTCTTGAGTGCCTGCCACAGTAACTGAATTATAATAGGCTGAGTCTGGATGAAGATTGTATTTATAAAGACTTTGTTAATACAGGCGAATAGAAATTACCTTATCCCTTATAAATTATTTTAGGACGTGCTCTAACCCGTTTTAGATGCAGCCACATTGATTTACACACTTCAGTTTATGAGGGCTGCATAAAAGCTGCCATAAACTAAGCCACAGACATTTATAAATGTCTCTGCAACATGTCATAACACATCTTATGGTAATTTATACCATTAATCATTTATTAATTGTTTTAAAAGGATGGATGCTGGCATCACTTAGAGTGAGTTCTCTTTCTCCTCTCTGGTGTTCTCTTTCCCCATCTCCATCTCCTAATGCCCTTCCAACTTCTAAAGATGACCCTGTGGTCTCAGGCTGATGTGTACGAGAAGGCTTTTGCCAAAAAAAAAAATTGAAGGCCCTTCTGGCCTGTGAGTTTTCAGGAGAACAAATTTTGGAGGCGCGTCTCGTTTTGGGAGTGCTCAGCTCAAGGGCAGGTGGAAGGACAGTCACGGTGGTGGGGAAGCTGAGCTGCTTTGTTCAGACTTCCTGCACATTCTGTCCTGAGTCCCCTGTAAATCTGGGAGAGAATTGAGTGCTGTATCCAACAAATACTGTGCAATTCTTTCAGCGTGAACAGGAATGGGAACAACGGGTCCAGACAGGGCTGCGGCTCCCAAGCACACTCAGGTGTGGGATTAACAACCAGAGCATGTCTCAGTGTCGCTCGCTCTGGTATTGATTCCCCCATCGTGTGTCAACAAAAGGGGAGAAATGAAAGGAAATATGGATAAAAAATGGATCAAAGCCAGATGGAGCAAAAGTCTCAGTGGGGGCCACGAGGCTTTTAATGTGGTTAAACCTGTCTCAGGATAGCCATCTCTTCCCTTCCCCTTTCACGCCCTTTGATGTTGTGTATTCAAAATCCTCACCTTGAAATCTCACCAAAGGGAACCTCAGTGCTGGTTTTTCACGGCATTCAAAAGCCATCCTCATCCCTCGTGGCGGCCCCAGCACGTGTTAAATGGGCCCCAGGGTGGGTTAAAGGCACCTTTTTCCCTTCTCTCCTCACACGTTCAGTTTGTTCAGGAATAAATCAGGAGGGAACAGCACCACCTCTTCCTGGATGAGAGTAGAAAATGCATTTGCAGCTACAAAAACACCGAGAAGAAAAGGTTGAATTTCAAAAGCCTGCTTTGCTCCATCCCGGTGTCAGCCCTTCCCGCTGCCTTTGAAATGTGTTAGAGCAGGTCTTTTAGTGGGAAAGCAGCCTGGAAGCTGGAGGCCAGCGGGGTATCCTGGGTACCATTCACCTGAGTGCTTCAGTCCCTTTGTGGGCTGCAGGATATCCCCTGTTTTCCTTTATTCGCTGCCTCTTTAAGCGGGAGGGAGGTTTGGGGCGCAGCAGGGGTCGACGTTCAGCTCGCTCTCAAGCTGTCCCTTTTGCTGGCTGATATAAAAATAAAGCCCTGTGGCTCCCTGAGGGCTCCCAGCCCTCACCTGTAATGGAGGTGATGTGATTCCAGCAGCTGCAGGTCACCAAATCCTCCTGGTGCTACCGCAGGTCTTTGTTGTGGTCAGAACAACACCCCCCAGTCACTGCAGTGAGGCTGCTGCAAACCCAGGGTCCTGAACCCCTTAGAGGGAGGAAACCACACAGGAGGTGGGGTCTGGAACCTGCTGGTCAGGTGAGGAAGGCTCTGAGCTCCCCCAGACCCTGCAGAGGGTGGTGGTACCAGAGGAGCATCATGCCCTGGGAGGTAGGAGAAGGAACATCCCTGTTTCAGACCCAGGAAACCAAGACATGGAGCAACGCAGAGACGGGCTGGGCCTGTGTCAGGGCTGTAGCAGGAAAGGCTGAGCTGGGGTCCCTGTGAACAAGGCAAGGCTGGTGCTGACCCTGTGTTTTTCTCCTGCTCCTCTTAAATATTAAATGGGCCAAAGTAATTCCCTTTATGTGTTAAAGCCGGTGAGTTTTCCATCATCACATTACACCCAAGAGGGTCATGTGATGCTGCTGCTGGTTATAGTCTGTGAAGTGTGAAATGGTGCCTGGGCTCCTCTGGGGCTGAGTGGAGCCTCTCATTTTTCTCAGGGTGCTGGAGTGGCCAGTGTGGAATGCCAGCTCTGGGAGCCTGGCTGGCACAGCAGGCCTGTGCAGCCCCGGCTCCTCAGCCTCTCTGCTCACTGGCAGGCAGGAATCTTGTGTCTGTCAGGAATCAGCCTCTGTCCAGCCAGCTCAGATTAGAACAAGTGAAAACAGAATAAATCAAAGCCAAGAGTGTTGAGGCAATTCCTCTGCCTGCTCCAGCACAGCCCTTGATGTTGGAGTCCTTCAGTCAGCATAGAAAATACTGAGAAAGGATCAAAGGGGAAGGGAAAGGGAGGTTGACTCTCGTGGGTGTGCTGTGAAGCAGCACCCAGCCCTCAAGCCCTGCTCTGTGCATCCCCTTGACTGGGAGTGGGTCCCCCATGGGCTTCCCAGGATGTGCCACCTCTTGCTCTCCATCCCAAAGCCTCTCCCCTGCTACCAGCCACCAGCTGTGTTTTAAGGGTCCATCTTAGCTGTGACCCCCCCGGGCTTCTCATCCACCACCCAAAAGTGCTACCCTGAGGTCTCTGAGCGACTCTGTTTGCCTGCTCCTCTTCCTGCTCGTTCTCTGTGTTCCTGGGCATGTGCCAGTCGGCTGCCTCCACAGCACCTGGATTTGTAAAAGGATTAATCCTGCAGATTACTTCCCTATTGATTTTAGTCATTAAGATGGAGTCCTTATCACTGGATATAAGTACCAAGTGGAGCTCTGCTGCTGCTGTGGGGAGGAATGCTGCTCCTGGGCTGCTGGGACAGCAAATACTGCTGGGGCCAAGAAAGGTGATCCAGGATTTCGAGGGATTGCTTTGTAATCCCATCAGTTCCCATCAGCACATCTGCTGGTTTGCTCCACCGAAACTCTTGAAATACACAGCATTACTGATGCCTGGCTGGTGGCAGCCTGGGTGGGTCGCAGGGTTCATCTGGTCCCTGGACTTGCCCTTAATAATTTTGACCTTGGAGATACACATGGGAACAGGTGGGATGTTTGCTGGAGACATTGAGCCTGCACCCAGCTCTGCTGGTGCTGGCCCTACCTGACTCCCTCGTGCCCCTGTCTCCCTCCCCAGTTGGCAGGAAGCAGTTCATGAAGTTCGAGAGCGCGAGCCGCGCTGCCGAGGTGCTGGGCTGTGACCCGGAGGAGCTCAGCACTGCCGTCTTCAAACACCACCTGAAGCAGATCCTGGCGCAGGTGACGGCACGGGGCCGGCAGCCACCCCTGGCTGAGGAGAGCCCGGCAGGTACTGGGTTGCTGCATCCCTGTTCCCTTTATTTTGGGGGATAGGGAATTGCGGGGTGCTGCACCGGGAGCAGGTGGAGGGTCTATGTGGAGAGGCAATGCACCCCGTTCTTCTCAGGCAGTGAGGCCCATTTAGGTATGTTAATATTAATTAAATCATTCACTGTGCTGCCCTCAGCTTTCCAGTTGCCCCTGCCTGTCTTTCCTTAGGGACACACAAAGATCAGGTGAATTCAGATAAGTGATTTGGCTTAAACACTGTGAGAGCCCTGAGTATAAAAAGGGGAAAACCCCCAAACTTGAGAGGGCAGCAGAGTGGGCTGCAATCCTGAGTGCCATCTCAGCTCTGTGCTGGCTGAACTTGGCTGGAAAGAAATGACGTGTCTGTGCCTGGTCTTCCCTCCACCTGTGCCAGGGCCGAAGATGACGGGTGTGGAGTGTGTGGAGGGAATGGCCTCGGGGCTCTACGAGGAGCTCTTTGCTGCTGTCGTCTCGCTGATCAACAGGTACAGAACTGCCGGGCACTGGGGAGCTGGGGGATGGCAGCCCCTTCTCCAGGGGCTGCTGAGGAGGAATCTTTGCTGGGGCTCTCCGGAGAGAGGAATGGAGCAAGTGACTGCTGCCTGCTGGAAAAATAGGAAGTTGTGTGAAAATCTTTGTCTGGGAGAGCACACTGACACTTGGGACCTCCCGTGTCCTGCCCTCCTGCGGCACAGGCAGCCTGGCACAGAGACCTGGCACCGTGAGTGCCTGGTTGGGATCACTTCTGCTGTCTGTGGGTAAATCCCAGTGGTGTGTGTGGCTCTTTTCTCAGGTCCTTCTCCTCCCAGCACCTTTCCATGGCTTCCATCGCCGTGGTGGACACCCCTGGCTTCCAGAACCCGCGTCACCAGCGGGCCGAGCGAGCGGCCACCTTCGAAGAGCTGTGCCACAACTACGTGCAGGAGCGGCTGCAGGGGCTCTTCTATGAGAAAACCTTCCTTCTGGAGATGGAGAGGTACAGAGAGGTGAGGAGTAAGGGCTGGGAGCAGCGTCCTGGGGAGCAACTTCCCAGTGCCTGGGGACGGGGCTGCCTTTGGCCCAGTGGATCCCTGTGCCCTGCCATGGTGTGAGTGAATAACTCAGTAGCTTTAACGGGAGGAGTGTCACAGAAACGGGGAGTCTGTACAGAATAGTAGGCTTGAGCTGTGTCTCTCTTTCCCTCCTGCCCCAGTCCTGGATCCTCTTGGCTGTTTCTGACATGCCAGAGATGCCAGGCTCTCTTGGTGTCTTTGTGGAACCCCCCATGGCAGGGGCATTGGAACTAGGTGATTTTTAAGGTCTCTTCCAACCCAAACCATTCTGGGATTCTATGATATACTTGCTGCAGCTCAGGAGGCTTTGTGCCCTTCTGTTGGCACAGCTGACTTTTTCCTCAGATGATGAATAATAGAGAATAGAAAAGAAAATGATAAATTATTGCAGAAATAAGCTGCCGAGAAACCTACAAGCAGAGATGAACTTATTATTAGGCTTGCAGGAGTTACTTTAATGCCTCTAGCCCTGGGAAAATGGTTGAATTCCCATGGTTTAATACTCACACATCACTTGCGCCGAGTAAGGATGGATGTGCCCTTCACTAGTGATGAATACATAATTGCCTGAGCTTGGAATGCCGGAGGGCTCCGCAGGCTCCTCTTGCCTGGGCTTTCCTGCTGGCTAAGGATAGTGCAGGACACATCCCTGTGAGCCCCAGGACTGCTCTGTGAGCCCTGGGATCGCTCACTCCCAGCACTGGGTCACGCATGGGATGACAATGGCACCTGCCTTTGGCAGAGAGAAACTGGGTCTCCACTGCTGCTTTCTGCTCTGCCTGCAGACCCATATTCCTTGGCAGATCCTCTCCATGTTGCCATGGAGAGACACTGAAGCCATGGCTTTTGCTGAGCATCCCCAGTTCAGGCCATGCTCCCCCTGCCCCTTTGGGGGCCTCCCAGACATGGTGCAGGGGGTGTTGGGAAGGGGGATGAGCCCTGCAGCCCTGGGCTGAGGGAGGAAAACAACATCTGCAAGCTGCAAATTAAATAATTGATTGCTTTCTTGCTGCTTTCTTGTTAAGAAATAATTATCAGTTGTAATACATCAGTTGTTATCACCTCCATGATTTATCCAGCTTGTCTGACACACCCAAAACACCATTCCATGGAGCGAGGGGGTCCCGATAGCCCTGCCCACAGGGACAGGCACGGCCATTCCTCTGTGTCACGGCAGAGGCAGCTCCAATGGCACCTCTGGTCCCCTGGATCCCTGCCTTCCTTCACATCCCTGGCAATGGATCTCCTGTTGGCTTCCAGATGCCAGACCATGACTGAAGCAAGCTTTTAAATAATGTTTTCCAGGAAAATGTTGAGGTGTCTTTTGATCTTCCAGAGCACTCTCCACTGGCCACGCTGTCCATCATCGACCTGAGCTGCTCCCAGGTACCCTGTCCCTGTGGGCAACATGGGAGCTCTGCATCTTCCTTCTCAGGGCAATGTGGGTTCAAAGGGCATAGAGGGACCCTATGGAGTGTCCCAGAGCAGCCTGCAGTGTTGCAGGGAAGGGCACAGCATCCACCAGGAGATTTGTTTGCTTTTTAAAATACAAGCACCCTCCCTGGCCAAGCCCTGCTCCCTGTCACCCCTCCCAGCCTGGCTGCAGAGCCGGGATGATGACCTCCTCTGGAGCACTGTCACTGGGCAGGGCTCAGGGTGATGAACAGAGATAGATCAGGCTAGGAGGGTCTCATGGCCACAGCTGGACAGTGGGAGCAGGTTGGAGGGAGTGGGCTGGCGTGGCTGTGGCTGGAGCCCACAGCCCTCCTGCCCCTTCCCAGCACCAAGGGCTGTCTCCCTCAGCAGCCACAGGTGCTGCCAGGCAGCCCCGGGGCTGATCGCCGGGGGCTGCTGTGGATCCTGGACGAGGAGGTGCTGATCCCAGGCTCTGGGGACAGCACTGCCTTCAGCCGCCTCTGCTCCTACTTCGGCACGAAGGGACCCGACCAGGAGGGTAAGTTTGGCTCAGCTCAGCTGCCCAGCCTCTGGCACTGCCATTTGGCTTTGGAAATTTGAGAAATGCAGCCAATTAAACATCTGACTTTTCTCTGGGCTGCTGTTGCTGTTGCAGGGGATGGGCACATGCGCCGGTGTGAGCAGGCGCTGCACTTTGAGATCTCCCACCAGCTGGGCACCGACCCCGTGCGCTACGACCTCTCGGGCTGGGTCAGCAAAGCCAAGTTCAACCTCTCAGCCCAGAATGCCATCCAGGTGCTGCAGCATTCCACAGTGTAAGTACCAGGGAGGTTTCGCGGTGCCAGTGGTGAGCCCTGTGCCTGCAGGAGTGGGATGGGGATAACCCTGCCATGAAGCTGGGGCTGGACATTGCAAACCTGCCCTGGCTTTGGCCATGGAGGGGGAGGCACAGAATTGTGTCTGTGTCACAGAACAAGGGGGGAAATGGCTTTCCACTGACAGAGGGCAGGGTTAGATGGGAAGAAATTCTTCCCTGTGAGGGTGGGGAGGCTCTGGCACAGGTTGCCTAAAGAAGCTATGGCTGCCCCATCCCTGGAAGTATTCAAGGCCAGGTTAGACGGGGTTTGGAGCAATCTGGTCTAGTGAAAGGTGTCCCTGTCCCAGCCCATGGTCTAGTGGGGGTCCAGCACGTGTCAGAGCCATGAGACATCACCAGCTCCCTGTGCAGCAACTACCCAGATTTTCCCACTGCTTTTAGGAACTTGTAAACTAAATTGGAATTGAAAAGGAACCAAGATGCTGCAGGTTTCTGCACACACAGGGGATTTTTACCTTCTGCTTGCACTCTCCTGGCTTGTTTCATTTTGTGCTTCAACTCAGGGAAGGTTTTACAGCAGTGAACAGCTCAGTGCCCGGACCAGAGAGGAGTGAAGTGGTGAGGGGCGTCTCAGCACCCTTCTCCGCTCCACAGAGAAGCACAAATCTGAATCTGGGGCCCCGGCTGTTGCATCCCTGTAGAAGGGGTTGGGAAGCCAAGGTCTCCCACCCCCAACTGCAGCCCCAGTGCCCCATCCCATGTCTCATCCCCACAGCCCCTCGGTGAGGGAGCTGGTGCAGCCGCGCGCGCGGGCGCCGCTGTCCTGCCGCGCCGTGGCCGGGCTGGAGGGACGATCCCAGGCCGCCCTGCACCGCAACACCTGCCTGAGGAAGACCTTCGCCAGCAGCTTCGCAGCTGTGAGGAAGAGGTCGGTGTGTGCTCAGATCAAGCTGCAGGCGGTGAGTGCTGCTGTCAGGACCCTCGTGGCTGTGGGTTGGGGGTTTTATGGCACGAAGTATCGTGGCCCTGCACTGAGACCCTGCCTTGGACACACTCCTTCTTACTGGAGGAGCCCTGCACCCCCCCATCAGTCACCTGCTGCCCCAGGAGCTGGGTGACCATTGTGGCTGTGTCTCACCTGGGATACTGCTCTGGCCACGGGTGACCACGAGCTTCCTCAGTGCTGCTGTCACTCAGGGAGAGCATTGCCGGCAAACAGATCATGAGCAGATTACACAGAACCTTGCTGTGCCGCAGTTTAATCCTCTTAAGCACTCAGACAGTAAACTACCCCTTAGTGCTGGGCACATGCCAAGTTCCTGCTGCTCTCAGCTGTAATTAGGTGCCCAAACTCTCTCTCAGAGATGAGGCTCAGGCTCTGCTGACTCCCCGGCCAGCCAATTTTGGGGTCCCTGTCCCTGGCAAGCCCTACACCCAATGTCCCTCAACCATGATTATCTTTGAGGTCCCTTCCAACTCAAAGCATTCTATGATTCTATGAACCCTGGTAAGTTTTTGCATCTCATCAACTGAAAACATGAGACATTAGGAGGAAGGGTCTGTGACCTGCACCCCTGTGTTCATCTGTCTGACCAGACCTGTTCTTAATATGCTTCCTAAGGGCTTGGAGGTGACTCCTTCACCTACCCAGACCCACTGCAGCAGGGAGCACAGGGAGCATTTCCCACTGCCAGCGTGTGCTGCCCCTTTGTCCCCCTCCATCCCCATTGACCTCTGCTTGCCCTACAGGACGCCCTCACCAACCTTCTCCGACGGTCCCGGCTGCACTTTGTCCACTGCCTCCTCCCGGGAATGGGGTCGGAAGGGCCGGTCCCTCGTCCCCCTGCACCACCCGACGCAGCCCCAGAGCTGGACGTGGTGGCCCTGAGGACCCAACTGGAGGGGACCCAGCTCCTGGACGCCCTGCGCCTGCACCGTGTCGGTACGTCTGGCCCCGCCTCTGCCATATGGGCTGTGCCCGTCCCACCCACCACTGCCACCCTGCCCCTGCCTCAGCCCTTCCAGGCTCTGCCCATCGCCCGCTTCTCACCAGCCCCATTTCAGAAACACCCAAAATTTTTCTTGCTGCTTTTCGCAGGGGTTCCCAACCCCTCTCCTGCCTGGGTGGCTGTGGCTCCATTGGGGTTCTGCCGTGCTCCGCCTGGAGCATGGATGCATCCATGCATCAGGCTGGACCTGCATCAACCACAGTCACAGTTAATGTCATGGGGAAAGGGACCTGAGCAAGAGGACATGCCACACTTCACAGCCCTCTCCGACCAGGTCCCTCCCCAGTGTCCCAGTGGCAGTGCCCCAGGAGTGGTGCAGCCCCCAGCATGTCTGTCTGCCTCCAGGGTACACGGATCGCCTGCTCCTCACACAGTTCCGAAGGCGCTTCCAAGTCCTGGCTCCGGAGGTGATGAAGAAACACACCTCTGCCTACGAGGTGCCAGATGAGAGCAAGGTGTGTGCTGGGCTGGCTGGGGGACAAAGGCTGAGACCCTCACATGGGGCTGTGCTGATGCCAGAGCTATTTCAACCCTCCCTCGTGCCATCAGGGCTGTCTTTGCATGAGGAGCAATTCCTGGAGCTCTTAGATTGGATATTAGGAAAAATTCTGTCACTGGAAGAGCTGTGAAGACCTGTAATAAGCTGCCCAGGGAAGTGATAGAGTCACCATCCTTGGAGGGGTTTAACAGATGTGTGGATGTGGCACTTGGGGACATGGGTTAGTGATGGCCTTGGCAGTGCTGTGGGAACAGTTGGACTTCATGATCCTATAGAGCTTTTCCAACCAAAATGATTCCATGATTCTAAACACGAGGCTGCCCTCAGGAACTAGGAGAAGGAGAAACCCCCATTCAGCACAGCTCTGGGCAGCACACCAGCATTGGTGATCAGGTCTGGGAGTCTCTGGGCTAGCCCACAGATTGGGCTCTGGGCTCTCAGAGCTCCTTAGCAAGGATCGGGAGTGATCCGTCCATGGGGCTGCGTCCTGTGTGGGTACAGCCTCCTGCAGCACTGGATTTGGGGGATGGCTTTGCTTCCTGCTCCTCTTCACCCTCCCCATGGTGCCCAAGCACAGAGGGACATGGATCCTCCAGCAGCTCGGCAGGGCAGCTGAGCTCAGCTCTGCATCCCAGAGTCTCTCCCCTGAGGACTGTTTTTGCCAAGGCAGTAAATTCCTGGAGTGGGCTGTGCTCATGAGCATTATTGCACCATGGAGAGGACTTGGAGAACTCAGTCTGTTATTGTGTCTTTTTAATACATGAGGGGAAATGGCTTTGACAGTCCTGTGTGCTGAGGATTCCTGCTTGTCCTGGTTTGCAGGACAGGGTGCAAACTGAGGGCAGGATCTCTGCATTGCTGTGGCCCAGCATGACAGCACTCCATCCCTCTTCCTGGATCCCTTAAATCCGGCTGGCTGAGGACAAGCCAGCCAGCATTCCCAGGGACCCAACGGAGCAGGGACCATGGGGTCTCCTTGGGTATTTGGCATCACCTGCAGCCCAGGGTGGCTCCTCACCTCGTCCCACTATGCCTGAAAGTCAAAGGAGCTCAGGAAGGAAGGTGGGGATGTGCCAGTTTTATTTGTTTCCTAATAAATTTGTAGCAAAACCATGGAAGAACCATCTCAGCCCCTAGGATAAGGCTATGGGTGAGCTGGGAAGAGCTAAGAGGAGAAGAATTAAAGCTGAGCACGTGCTGTGTTGTGCAAACTGCCCGCCAGCGTGTGCAAAGGCAGTTAAGACCTTGGGATTTAATAAGACAAGTTTGACAGTCAGAAAAGGTCAATATTGCTCTGAAATGCTGTTGAAGGCAGAGGGTGCCTTGTCAGCAGGGTGTAAGCAGGGGATCTGGAAAATCCCATCCTCCCTGGAGCTTGCTGCTGCAAGGTTTTGTTGGCTGGGGACTGCTTCCTGGGAAGAGGCATTAACCTGACCGCTGGAGCAGGGGAGATGCTCATCAGCAGTGAGGTGACAGTGCAGCAACAACTGGCCCTGTGCTTGTGCTGGGATGGGGATGAGATGGAGAGGGGGATGGAGAAGGAGTGGGGATGGAGGTGGGGATGGGGTGGTATCATGCTGCACAGCCCTACACCAGTCCCAGCAGTGCTTCTGGAGCAGGGCACAGCCACAGCGCTGGTGCTTCTTTGCCTCCAGCACGGGATTTCATGCCCTGTGGTGGTTCATATCCCCATTCCCTGGTGTACTCCATCCCACCCCTGCATGGCTGCTGGTGAGACCAGGAGTGAAGTTCTGCTGCACAAGATATTCCTGGATCCATGGTGAAATATTCATCCCATGGGTTTGTCCTTTGGGAAGGAGATGTGTGAGGCTGCCAGAGGATGTTGTCTGGAGTGAAGTATCAGCAGAGGATTTCTGTTACCACCCATCCATCCAGACAGCATTTGCTGCCCCAGGGGAATGTCTGGCGTTGCTGCCTGTTATGTTCCTGTGTCGGTCCAAAGCTCAGAGTAATTGAGTTCAGGCTTCTCCCCTTGACTAATCTCCTGCTTGAATCCCTGTGAGGGTTCTGTGCTGTGCTGGTGGGCTCGGGGGGAATTCTGTACTTTTCCACCTGCTTTGGCTTCGTGGGACAAGCTGTTGGTGAGGTGAGCAGAAGGGGGGCACTGAGTGCAGTTGGTTGTAACTGGGACAGGCTCTCACTGTCCCCTGTGTCACCTCCTCCCAGGGCTGTCCGGGCATCAAGGTCCTTCCAGACCAAGCATGGCAGCAAAAGGGGGAATAACTTTCATGCAGCTGCAGATCTCTGCCCTTCATCCCACCAAAAGCCTCCAGAACAGAAAGTCCTTACACCAGGACTTATGTCTGGGAAGGTGGGCTTTGGCATGGGGAAGAAGAAAGGAGAGCAGAGCTGGATGTACATTTATGGGTTGCCCATAAGCTGGATGCACCTTACCGGGCATCCTTGAGGACCAGGGATCCCTGCACCCCATTTCAGCAGGCTCATGGCAGGGTATAAATGTTTTCTGAGCAATTCCACGATGTGCTCCTTCTCCACAGGCTATAGAGGAGCTGTTCCAGGCGCTGGATCTGGAGAAGAAGAGCATTGCCATAGGACGCAGCCAGGTATCGTGGCTCCAGTCCCTGCTTCCCCATTGCTCTCGGTGTGTGGGGGCACAGCCTGCCCTGTGCCAGCTGCTCAAAGCTTCCCAAACTGGGAAGAAAGCTTCACCTTCGCTGCTCGACATGGCACCAGGTGGGCTGGGAAACTGAGCCTCACCAACAATCAGCACAGAAAGCTCCTAATTCATATCTGAAAGCAGTACCCTGGATAAAATCTGTACCTGATTAACAAAATCCAGCCCCTCGTGGCATTGATGTCTCATAGGAGGGAATGGGCCTTGAACAGTTCATGGGTTTGGTGGACTGGGGTTCACATTGCAAAGCCAGGCAGCTGTCACAGCAACAGTGTTTGAACTCAAATGTAATGGTCTCAAAGAAAAATTAATTTCCTGTGCATGCTTGCCTTCAGCTCTGCAGTCTGTAAAGAAAGAATTCATGAAATGGCTCTGCGGAGCAAAATAACTTTCTTTTATTCTGCACAGCACAGTTTGCAATTATCTCTTCTCTGGAACCCTTGTTATTAATCAATAGCACGATGGCAGCTCCGGTCACATCTCGTTGTGGAGGAGTTCTCTTTGCCGTTGCTTTGAGCATTGATTTTGTACTGGCTTCGAAGCTTGCTGGGTTGGGGAGTTAATACAGACATTAATGAGGCAATTGAATAGGTGGTGGAGCAATCATGGCATTAGCTTGAGAGAGCGAGTTTCCTTGGGATTGTTCTTTGATTCAATTTGGCATCTTTAAAATGCAGCTCTTTGAGCACCCGCTGGCCTCACACGTGTTCTTCAGGGGTTATTAAAGCTGTGTTATGCAAATGGGCTGCGATAGTTGTGAGCACCTGTATCCCAAGTCCTGGTCCTGTATCCCGAGAGCTTTGCCAGGCAGTGACCCAGAGATACCTTAAACACTCAGAGGTTGATACCGGGCTGAATTCAATGGCATCAGCAGATCTCTACCATTGACAGGGTGTTTGTGACCAGTCCAGTGAACGAAAACAACGTGGCTCGCTATCCTAATGCTCTGTTGCTGTTACCTGTTTGTAGCTGGTTTTACTTGTGCATAGCTATGTGTTACTGTGCGTGTCTGTGTGCTGCCTGTGCTTATCTCTGTATTGTCTGTGTGTATCTGTGCACTGCCTGTGCATGTCTGTGTGTTACCCATGCGTAGCTGTGTCTGACCTGTCAGAAGGCACTGAGATATCCATCCGTCCCTGCACTGGGGGGAACGGGCAGCATCCCAAGGGAAGGGTTTTGAGGAATTGCACGTTGTGATAGTCAATGCTTCTGTTAAACAGGAGGAGGGAGAGGTTTCAGTCCCTGTCCTGGGGATGTGTAACCTCTGTACTTGCTCTCAGGTGTTCCTGAAGCCAGGGGTCATCTCCAGACTGGAGAAGCAGCGTGACAAGCTGATAGCCCAGAAGATGACCCTGCTCCAGGCTGCTTGCAAGGGCTTCCTCAGCCGCCAGAAGTTCAAGAGGTTGAAGGTACCCATCCCGTTGGTTAGGGACACCTGTGCCCACTCGGATCAGCGCTGCTGGGATATGGCCCAGAGCATCCAAATTACAGTTCTTTTGAGCTCCTTTGAAGGGTACCCGCTTTGCCCTGCCCCGTGGGCAGCCGTGAGATGCCACACTGCCATTCCCTGACCTCCTCTGCCACCTCATCCCCCTCCAGCCTGGTGCCCCAGCCTCGTCCTTCCTGGCTGGGTGAGGGTCACTGTTGCTGCGTCTCCCCACAGATCCAGCGCCTCGCCATCCGCTGCATCCAGAAGAACCTGGTGGTCTTCCAGGCAGTCAGGCACTGGCCCTGGTGGCAGCTGCTGAGCCACGTGCGGCCCTTGCTCAGTGTTAACCTGGCGGAGGAGCAGCTCCGTGCAAAAGAGGTGTGTACTGAGGGATGGGATGGGTGGGATGGGACAGATCAGTGCTAAATTCCTAGTCAATCTTCCCTGGTGTCCTGTTCTCTCTGTTGCCTGAGTGAGGTTTTAACAATATATTTTCAGGCTGGTTCAGCTGAAATAAAAGCTGCCTAAACCCACTTGGGATCCATCAGGCCCCATCACCCGTTAACCCCTGTTTTTATCACAACTCTGCACGTTCTGCCTCTGCTCAGTGTTGGACATCAAAGCAGGACAAGGCTGCACGGAGCAGCTCCTGCTGCCTGGAAAGGAATCACAGTCAACACTGTGCCTTTGCACTGTGCTGTGATACCTGCCAGGGCCCTGGGACGCTCTCTGGGCGTGATACAGGCCTCTGGCTGTTCAACCCAGGCTTTTGAGGTTTGCTGCTTTCTCATAAAATGTGCTCTACGCACACCCAAGCTGACATTGCCTCCGATGGAATTCATGTCAAGAGCTGTAGTCCCAGCAATTTGCAGTGAGCAGCCTTCAAAATTGCCTGGTAAATTTTACTAATAAGGCAGCTATGTCTCTTCCACTTATTTTGAACAGAAAACAAGGTTTTCATAAATAAACCAAGGATGCTGGAACTCTCCGTGTGTGTTTTTTTCCCAATCTTCCCTAGGAGGAGCTGGCGGCGCTGAGAAGGAAGCTGGAAAAATCCGAGCAGGCATGCAGTGAACTCAGGCAGACTGCAGAGAGGCTGGAGAGCAAGGTACAGCCCCAAAACCCTCTGATACAGCCCCAAAACCCTCTGATACAGCTCCAAACACCTCTGGAACAGTCCCCAGTGCCTCTACCACAGCCCTGCTTGGCTAGGTTGGGAATGAAGCTGTATCAGGATGAATAAGAGCACCAGTTCCACCACAGCTGGAGGAGCCGTGGGCAGCAGTGGGGTGGGCAGTGGTGGTTGCCAGCAATGACCTTATCTGGGAGTGGTTCTCTGAGCAGAACCATGATGGGCTGTGGTGCCCAGCTGCAACATTCCAGACTGGCATCACTGCAGGTTGCCCAGAGAAGCTGTGGCTGCCCCATCCCTGGAAGTATTCAAGGCCGTGTCGGACAGGGCTTGGAGCAACCTGGTCTAGTGGAAGGTGTCCCTGCCCATGGCAGGGGCTGGCACTGGATATATTTAGGGTCCTTTCCAATTCAAACCATTCCAGGATTCCATAATCCCCAGACAGCTGCTGGTCCTTTGTGGGTTCTGCTCTCTGATGCAAGGGCTTTTGTGTGATTGCACCTGGGATCTTGCCAAGCATCGTGGAGAGAAGGAGCTCCCAAGGTTTCTATAAAAACCCTGGGCTTGCCCAGATCACTGGGCTGCAGTGTGGCTGAGCTGGGGTCTGGGCTGCAGCTCTGGTTAAGGGTGCCAACAGCCCCGAGGGCCTGGAATCTCCTTCTCAATGGGAAGGGAATAAAGATGGTTTAGTTTAAGCTCTCCGTTAAAGGGCTGGGAATGCTGATCAAGTTGAACGCCTCAGGGCAGACCCAGAATAACATCGACTCCCCAGGGACAGGAAACCTGTGGGATTTGCTTACTGAGTTAAACTTGTGAGACCCTCTAAGGAGCTGCTGCCTGCAAAATGTGAAGTGCCTTAGAATGCTGTCAGATGCAGAAAAAGGAGCATTGGAATCTTGTGTTTTCCTGTGGCCCTGCTGCCTCTGCAGCCCCTCACTCGGCCAGCTGAGCAGGACAGACCGTGTGCCCCTCTGCTCTGCGGAAAATGAAATTGATTCTCTGAATTAATAATTCTCCCCTTCATTCTTCTGCTTCTGGTTTCAAAGGAAATTTAATGTAATCAAATAGAACAATGGAGAAATCTGATGAGCCCTGGCTGCAGCACAGTGCAGGCAGTGTGGCACAGGCAGCCTGGCAGAGGCAGCTGGATGCTGCCAAATGGGATCCTGGGCTCCCACTGGTGGCGCTGGTCAGCGCTGGTGTGCACTGACCACCTCCCCAAAGGGCAGGCAGAGAGCACTCAGGACTGTGGGGTTGACGAGGGATGGCTGACCCCCCTGAGCCAGCGTGCACAGCCATGCCCAGACTGACCCCCCATCCCCCCAGATCATCGACCTGACAACAGAGCTGTCGGACGAGCGGTACAAGGGTGATGTCACCTGCCAGGCCCTGGATGGGGAGCGGGCAGAGCGGCTCCGGGATGCCCGTGAGCTGCAGGAGCTGCAGGTATGAGAGCCCTGAGCCCCTGGGACATGCCAGTGACAATGCCTTCCTCCTGGCACAGCCTTGCTGGACCCCAGACCCAGGTAGACCTGCTCCCTTCCTCCTTTGGTTTCCCCAGAGCAAACATGACCAAGTGCAGAAGAAACTGGAGTCGGTGGAAAAGCAGCTGGAAGAGGCCCAACAGCTGGTCCAGCTGCGGGAAATGAAGATAAGTGGCTCTGGAGGAGGTAGGAATGTCCCTCTGCAGGTGATGCATGCTCCAGACATCCAGCCTGATCCATGGGGTCAGCAGAGCTACAAAGCAGAGGGCAGAGGTTTGGCCGCTCCAGTCAGTGCCACTCCCCCTGCCTCTGGCACCCCAGTGTATTTTTGGCAGCCCATCATCCTACATTGCTCATCTGGTGGGATCTGGCAGTGACAGCTTGGTCACATGCAGTGCTGTCTCTGGCATGGGGCTAGAGGTGACAGCAGGGATTCTGCCCCAGGGTGCTCCTGGCACTGCCTGGCAGTGCTCAGCACTCCCAGCACCTCAGAGTGTGTCTAAAGTATGTATGGTGGGATGAGGAGGCTGCTAAGGCACAAGTGGGATAGCATGGAATAGGATGGGGCAGGATGGGGTGGGATGTGACAGGATGAGCACACATGCTCTGCCTAAGGCAGGGCACATGTCCCATGTGGCTTGAGGCAGCCCCGGGCACACAAAGCAGCTCTGTGCCCTATGAGCTCGGTGCTGGTGTCAGTGCTACCCAGGAGCTGTGATGTCCTTGTGCATCCACCCATCCACCCCTGGCATAGCCACTGGGGCTGCTCAGGCCCAAGCACCCACCCAGCACCCTGGGGTCTCTCTCTGTGGCAGAGGATGAGTGGCAGGTGCGGTTCGACTGCGCACAGACAGAGATCGTGTTCCTGCGGAAGCGGCTGGTGCAGCTGGAGGAGCGGCTGGAGTCCGAGCTGGGCACCAGGATGGGGCTCGAGCAAAAGGCAAGTGCTGCCAGCCCAGGAGGGGAGAGGGACCCCCAAGTCACGCCAGGGAGTGGGGCTGCTGCTGGAGCCAGTTGTTCTCTCCCTACTCCTGGGGCAGGCAAAGCTTTGCAGGGCTGAGGCTCAGCTTCACATCCGCTTGTTGCTGCTGCTCCCACTGACCAGGGAACACCACCTGTTTTCTGCTGGCTTTGAGAATAAATGCCCCCAAACTTCCTTCAAGCTTAAAAAATCACTTTTGCACCAGAACATGGCAAAATTCCACCTTGGTCAAGTGTGAGCGTGGGCAGAGGGTGGGAGCTGCGGGGTGGGGAGGCTTGGTGGTGAGCCTGGGTTAGGTGGTGCTGTTCTGGGTTAGGGAGCTGGACGGGGCTGTGCTCACACCATCTGTCACACAAAGAGCTGCTGATGTAAAGAGCTGGCAGTTCCTGAGCTTTGTCCTGAAAAGCCAACGTGCTTCCTGAGCAGTGCCTGGGAGTCAGGTCACTTCCTATATGGATGAAACAAAGAAGTGAAGATTGCTCATGGTACATTAAATAATAATAAGCAAAGCAGCTGAGTCTTAGGAGCTCGAGTAAAGCAAAGCAGCCCATTTGCTTTTAGTTAGTTTGGAATTACAAGCTTCATTAATGCAAGATTTTGCTTATTTAAAGTCATTCCTTAATGACTCCATTCCCTGACGTGTAATAGCTCTGTGTGTGTGTCCCAAACACGATGTGAATCCTTGGGGGATTCTTCTCCCTCCATCCAGACACTGCTTTTTCTAGAGAAACAGGATCAGGCATTACCCCGGGGCAGCTCCGCTGACTCAGCAGGAGGGCTGGGATGCTGCAGGCACTTGGGGGGGGCTGCCTGATCCTGAGGGTTCAGAGCACCTCGGTTTGTCCTTATTTAGTGAAAAATCTCAGGGTGAACCATCCCCTGGGACCTAAATGGGGTTGAGCCCCGGGTGGGGATCTTACCCGGGGTTTATGTTGCAGTGGGGTCCCTGGGGGTCCCTCCTCTGCGGGGCGTGTCTGTGCCGCAGGGTCCATGGGGTGCCTCCCCTGCGGGGTGTGTGTCCCGCGGGGTCTCAGGGCTGTCCCTCCCCGCAGCTCGGCGAGGCGCGGGCGGCGTGCGAGGCGGCCAAGCGGGTGTCCCAGCAGCTGCGGCGGCGGTGCCGGCGCCTGTCCTGCGAGCTGGAGGACGCGCGGGTGCTGGCCGAGAGCCAGCAGAGCCGCAGCCACGAGCTGGAGAAGAGGCAGAAGAAGTAAGGCTGCTGGGAGTGCGTGGGGGGCTGGGGAGTGCTGGAGCAGGAGGGACGGGGAATGGGAATGATTAGGGTGGGTAAGAGGCTCCTGGAAGGGCTGATGTTTTCGTCTGTTTTGACTGCTGGAGGTTGCACCATGCCTGGGGGTTAGTTTTACATCCTGTTGCTGTGTGAGTTTATCATGGAATCACAGACTGTTTTGGGTTGGAAGGGACCTGAAAGCTCATCTCGTGCCACTCCCTTGCCATGGGAAGGGACACCTTCAACTAGCCCATGTTGCTCCAAGCCCTTTCCAGCCTGACCTAGGGAGAGGTAACTGGTGTTCCCCCTCCAGGTTTGACCTGCAGTTAGCCCAGGCCCTGGGACAGTCTGCCTTTGAGAAGAGCCTCCGTGAAAAGTTGTCCCAGGAGAACACCAGCATCCGCTGGGAGATGGGTAAACTTCAGCAGAGCTTGGAGGTAAGAAGAGTCATCCACTTTGCTGTTATGCCCTGTTTTGGGAACAGCTTTGGAAGGAAAGCCATTACCTTTGCAATTAGAGCAGAGGCAATCAGGAAACTTGATTCCAATTTCTTTTAACGCGGTTCTGGGAGGCACCTGATGTGTTTAAATAACTTTCTCCTCTGCTAGAAGAAGGGCTGTTGCTGTGTATAAGTGATCCCCATGCCGTGATTTAGCTAACCAGGCCCACCCCCATTGTCACTGAAGTCACTTGTGCTCTTCCTCACACCGCTACCCCCAATCCCACGTGTGTCCCATGGGACGGTGCTGCACCAGGTGCCACTGAGACCCTCAGATCATTGACCTGATGGTGGCAGGGGTATGGCTGTGGGGTTGGGTGGAGCCTGCAGGGCTGCTGCCAGCATCCCAGGCAGGAGGGGCTGTGGGGAACCCCCAGTGGGGACACCCACAGGAGTGGGAAGGTGAGCTCAGGATCAAGAAGGAAAGGTGTGCTTGGGGCTCATGGTGGGGATAGGGTTCTCAGCGTGGGGAAGGGGCTGCCCACTACTTGCTGCTGCTCCAGGGGTCTTGGATGATGCTGTTGGGAATGCTGTGTGTTCTAAGAGCAGGGTGTGAGTGCCAGGGCCCCCTACTATGTCTGGGCCCTGACCCCATGCTCTGTCTGGCCGAGCAGCAGAAGGAGGCGGAGGTGGCCAGCCTGGCACAGCGAGTGGCTGTGCTGTCCAGCCGGGTGCAGGAGCTCAGCACCGCTGGTGCCACGGACACCAGTGCTGTGCCTGCACTCAAGAAGCAGCTCTGGGACCTGGAAGGCAGTGCTGCTGAGCAGAGGAAGGAGCTGGAGCGACAAACAGCCGCTGTCGATCACCTGGAGCAGGTAATGTGGGGCTGGGTGTGCTGAGGGTGTCCATCCCCACCGGGCACATCGAGCCCAGACCAACACCAGCCCTGTCCCTTTGGGGCTGAGTGTTACCACTGTGCTTCATCTCTGGGTCTTTCAGCTTCATGAGAGGCTGGAGCTGGAGATCGAGCGGATGAAGCAGATCCACCAGAAGGAGCTGGAGGACAAGGACGAGGAGCTGGAAGACGTGCGGCAGTCCTGCCAGAAGAGGGTAAGTCCTCACCGGCTGTGGGGACAATGCTGGGCGCTCCTCGGAGCTCCCCATGTGCTCAGTGCAGAGGAGGAGCTATTCCAGGGGTCTGTCCTCCTCAGGAAGTGTCGAGGTGCTGACTTCCCACCACCAACCCAACATGAGCCTTGGTCACATCCCAGGTGTGCAGGTCAGGGTTTGGGTCAGGCATGAGTCCCTGCCACACTGGAGGGGCTGCAGGGGACAGTGTGCAAGAGCCATGTCTGATGCAGAACATGGACACACTGCTCCTAGTAACTCCAGTGTCATGCCAATGGCACCAACTCCAGTGTTTCATGTTTGGGGATAATTTACAGAAAATACCATTTCCACAAGGCCATGAGGTCAGTGGGTGCAAACACAAATTCCAGAACTGCAGTGACAGCCCTTGGCCATGTCTGAATGTGGCTCACAGGCAGCATGGCTCAAATAGCCTTCAGGATCCTGGACTAATTCCCCTCTTCTGCACTTGCACTTCCAGGGGGCAGGTGCTCCAGGGGACACAACCCATTCCTGGTTCCCAGTGCTGGGTGGAGTGGGAGACCTCGATGTACCCCCTCTCCTGGGGGTGCCAGGTCCCCACTGTGGTGGTGGCTGTGCCCTGCTGCGACATGGGGCTTCTGGGGGCTGACTGGGATCTGAGCATGGCTGGGATTTCTCACACACACAGCTCCGGCAGCTGGAGATGCAGCTGGAACAGGAGTATGAGGAGAAGCAGATGGTGCTACACGAGAAGCAGGACCTGGAAGGGCTCATTGGCACCTTGTGTGAGCAGGTAAGAGGACGGTGCCTGTCCCAGGGGCTGCTTCATGGGCCATGTCCTGGCTAAAAACACTGCCCATAAAAATGGGAGTGGGAATGCACAAGTGTAGATGGAGCAATATCCTGGTTGTTGATGCATGTGCAGCTGTCCAGGATGCTCCTGTCCACCACCTCTCCCAAATGCCATCCAAAAGAGCAGCAGTGTGTGCTGCAGCAGCACTAGGATCTGGGGGCTTTGGAACTGCAAGGATCACACAGGAGCCATGTGGTCCCACTAAGGACCTGCGGAGGGGAACTGTTCCCTTTTGTAGGGGAGAATTTCTAAGCAGGGGGAGGCATCTGCTTTTTACTGCTGTTTTCATGAGAGTCAGACTAGCCATGTCTAAGACTGGAGTGCATCTAACTGCCTAGAAAAGCAGTTTATCCAATCCTACTCTTTGCAGAGGAATTCTATCCCAGCCACATTTTTTAAACAAATCCTTTCTCCCTCTCTGATGTGTCTGTGGCAGTGATTGAGGTGCAGGTGATGGGAAAGCACACCCAGCTGCTCTGCGTTCAACCAGCAGGTGAGGGGCTGAATGCAGCCTCCTTGAGCAGATTTATTGGCTTGGGCATCCCTTGGCATGGCCCAGAGGCCATCACGGTGCTCTGGTGACTGAGTGAGGTCCCAGCTGGCCCTTTCCTGGGGCCTGGTGCTGCCAGGGCTGAGGATGGCACCAGCCCAGTATGTTCAGAGTCACCCATCTCAGCAGTGCTGCACCCCAGGGCTCTCCAGAGCTCAGCCTGGAGGGTCTATCCGAAGCTTCCTGTCCACCCTCACACAGCCTTGTCCCAGTGCCACTCACCCTGGCACGGTAATCAAGCACTGTGTCCTCTGGCCATTGGCACAAGCTGGATTTCACCATTTCACTAGCCCTGGCAGTCACATGTGTTCATTAAACGGGATGAATCTGGGAGATTTGCAGCACTGGAATGGTGGGTATATTTCAAGTAGACACAAAGTGGTCTGATGAGGCTTATCCATAACATCCCCCCAGCTCCTGGCTTAGAAGATGTTTTGGGAACTGTCACAATAAATTGTGCTGCATCAAAGCAGGGTATTATTATAACAGTCCAACATGTCTTGCTTATTTGGTGGAGAACTGAGATGGATGAGGAAGCAGCAGGAGCTCACAAGGAAAGGCACCTTTTCCCCCCAGGACTGTCCCCAGGTGCTGCCCCAGCATCCCCCAGTCCCCCAAGGGCAGTCATGGTGTGAGGGGAAGGGGAGATGGAACTGTGCAACTGGGAATTGCTGTAGTATGTGTGAGATACAACTGCAGCCTTGGCAGAGCTATTAAGTGAAATCCTGCTTTTGTCACTTAAAAACCCTGGGCTGCAACGGTGGGAGGGGGCAGCTGCTTCCAGCCACAGCACCAAACACCCTCTGGTTTGCAGAGGACAGTTCATTAAAAAGAGAAAAAAACAGCCAACCCAGAAAACTAATTAAGAAAATGGAGATGCCAATGATTTCTGGTTCCAGCAAATTCCAGCCAGCTCTAAACTGGGCTACAAGGTCAAATCTATGCAGTTCATTTTAGCTAGTGAATAGAAAATAGGAGAAGGGGTTTGAAGCGAGAGCCGTGGAAAACAGCCTAAATGGAAAATGCTCTTATACTTCAATTAAGCTGAAATCAAGTGCTGAAACCATGTCCCTGTTTGTTTGGTGTTTTTCTAATTCCTTTATCCCTGTAACCATGGTTGCTCTCAGCTCGAGGGGGGAGCATAGAGGGTGGGGGGTTTTACGGTGCTTCCTGCAGCCATGTGGCCAGGCTGCCCCTCTGGCCACAGGGATGGTCACTGGGCAGGGATGTGGCTGATGGAAATCAGGGCTGGGAAAATGTTTTCAGGGAACGTCTTTTTGGGAGAGAAAAATGTGGTATTTTGGTGGAATCTGCTAGTTCTAATGTTCACAAAATTTATTTGCTCCCTTTCGCTTAACTATTAAATTATTTTTATTTGAAAGAGGTGGTGGAGTCACCATCTCTGGAGGTGTTCAAGAAGTGACTGGATGTGGCAGTCAGTGCTCTGGTCTAGTTGATGAGGTGGTGATGGGTCAAAGGTTAGACTCGATGATCCTGGAGGTCTTTTCCAATCTAAATTATTCCCTGATTCTATGATTCTATGAAAATGGTAATATTTATACATAGATATTTAATATGTCCTTGCATCATGACCTCATCATTACCAAAATGTTCTTACGTTGTGTGGGGGATGCCTTGGGGTGAGACGAGAGGTTCCTCTGCCCCCTTCCCAGATCGGCCACCGTGACTTCGACGTGGAGAAGCGGCTGCGGCGGGACCTGCGCCGGACACGCGCCCTCCTCGCCGACGTGCAGCTGCTGGTGACGGCCCCCACGGAGCCCGGAGCCAGCTCCCAGGAGCTGGAGCTCCTGCGCAAGCAGGTGGGGACCTTTGAGTGAGCAGGGAAGCCACAGGGAATATTTCCAGCTCTCCTGCTTTGAGTCACATGCAGAGCGAGGTGACCCCGCGAGCATCGCCCACGCAGGCAGGGTGCAGTGCCTCACACACTTCAAGGGCTCCTTGGAAGGAGCACTTCCCCATAATTAAGTCAACAGTGTTTAAGTGTTTTTCCCTTTTTTCCTGTTAATTACCTTCTGTTTGGAGTTTCTCTCTGTCTCTTACACGCTGGGTTGGGGCGGTGTTGCCATAGGGATGCTGTGAGCAGGAGCAGGGATCGCGCTGGGTTTGCTGTAGTTTGAGCAGAGATATCCCGTGTTCAGTGGTGCTGAGTGAGCACCTGCTGAGCAGCTACAGGTGTGTGCCAGCTTGTGCCCACCAGAGCAGGGATAACCACAGGGTGAGCTCAGGGTGCTGCAGAGTGCCCTGCCATGGACAGGGGTCCCTCGGGGCTGTCCACCCCAGGCTGACCATGGACATGCATCCCACAGTGCTGAGCAGGGGCTGAGCTAACAATGCCGGTCCTCCGAAAGCACTCAGTAATTAATCTGTACTGTACATTTCCCCTGGAAACAAACTAATCGGGAGGCATGAGTGATTCCAGCAACATCCAAATATAATTGGGACGGTAGTTCTGCATAAATAACAGCTGTGAGGAGCAGCTGTTCCCACCTGTGCCGAGGGAGAAGGGGAAGGTGAGCTCAGCCTGATGGAGCCAGCAGTGTATTCGTGCCCATGGCCATGCCCATGTCTATGCCCATGTTCATGTCCATGCTTGTGTCCATTATCTGAATATCCAGGGCAGGGGATGGCCATGGCCGGGACAGGCAGTGGGAATGGTAATTTTTGACAGTCACGTGTGTTCTCTCTTATTGACCCAATGCTGTCATGCTGCACTTCATAAATCCTTCAATGTTTCCCAAATCCCACTTTGGGGCTGGAGAGGTTGCACCACCCCTGTTTTTTCCCAGCCCCTGGTGCTCTTAATGGGGGAGGGCCCTGTGCTCAGCTCCCTTCCATATGCTGATCCAAGGGAGCAGCAGTGATGCTGGGATGCTCGCTCTGCCCAGAGACTGTGGCCATTCCCATGGTGTCCAGCCCCATCTTACTGGGGGAACAATGCATTTGGGCAAAGGAGCTGGTGAAGGGTCTAGAGAATAAAGTCCTATGAGGAGCGGCTGACAGAGCTGGGGGGGCTCAGCCAGGAGAAAAAGAGACTCAGGGGGGACCTTCTTGCTCTCTCCAACTCCCTGACAGGAGGATGTAGAGGTGGGTAGGGCTCTGCTCCCAAGGAACAAGATGAGAGGAACTGGCTTCAAGCTGTACCAGGGGAGGTTCAGATTGGATGTCAGGAGGAATTTCTTCATGGAAAGGGTGGTCAGGCATTGGAAGGGGCTGCCCAGGGAGGTGGTAGAGTCTCCATCACTGGAGGGGTTTGAGGAATGACTGAACTGGGCTGGGTAACAAGGTGGGGATTGGGCACAGGTTGGACTTAGGCTTGCCTTGTGTTCAGAGTGAGTGAACAGCCTTAATTTTGGGGATATTGAGTTTTTGCTGTGCCACCAACACCGAGACTCTGCATGTGTTAAAAATGCACGTGATTATTCTGTCCTTTAAATTTAAACAATTTCTAATGGCATTCATGACGACATTCTCAAAAGCCAGTGCATCCTACCACCAGCCCACGGACCTCCACAAGGAGAAAAGCTTTGCTAAAATGCTGCACTTCCGTTAATCAAAATCCATATGGCTGGAAGTATAGCATTGTTTCTTAATAAGGCTGAGCCATCCATTTTACGCAGGTATTTAACAGATGGTGTTCACAGCAAACTAACGTTGTTCTGAAGTTCATACATTATGCATTTTTGGGGGGAATTTCAATTTATTCTTCCCAAGTGGGAAAATTCCATTACGCAAAGTGAATTGGAAGCTGGTATTTAATGAGAGGTCTTGGAGATGTGTTTCTCTCTGGTTAAAATATGAGGAGTTTTGGTGAGGTCATGACAGTCCCAGGGCTGGTCCTGGATGCAGCTGCTTCTAGAGGAGCCCCAAGCTGGGTGGGAAGGCCCTTGGCCATAAAACCAGGGATCAATCCAACTGGTGTCTTCAACTCATCCCAGCAAAACACAGAGGGTATTTTTCTGCTGGTGGAAGAAAGTTCTTCCCTTTCTAGTGGGAGGTCTCAATGACCTCCCACAGTGGAGGGAAATGAGCCAAGGATTGCTCCAGTTATGATCATTTCATGATTTCCCTCTTTTTGAGGGGGAGAGTTTAAAAAAGATAAGTAAACCCTGAAAAAACAGCCTAAAATGCTCAAGCTCTCACTGTGGTGTGCAGTGGCTACTGTTGCTTTCGGGAGCTCCACAGGGAAGCCAGGACCAGGCACAGGAAATGAGCAGTGAGCAGAGGGGTTCGGTTTTCTTTTTTGTAAAGAAAAGAAAGAAACCCCGGGGAGCAGGGAAAGGAACTGGATGTTCAGGTACAACCTACGTAAACTCCTCCGTCCTGGCAGGGGAGAGTTTTCGGGATGACGCTGCAGCTTCCAGGTGTTTGCAGCCCATTGAAGATCATTGTGATCTTAATGGCTGAGCTGTAAAACCCGAGAGCAAATTAGCATTTATAAATGTGATCTTCCATGTGTATTTGCAAATGCAATTTACACCACATGAAAAGCCCATTTGCAAACCCCGAATCATGAATTGCTCTAATCAGGAATTACATGTAATTCACATAATTTTGCAAATTAATGATCCCAGCTCTACATCCCAGAGGCAGAGGGTGGATGTGTATGGAGGCCTGTCTGCCATGCTCACCAGGACGGACAGAAGTGTTGGAATCTGTGGTGAGATGTGCTGGGACCTGTCAAGGAAGCCTTGTTTTCCCTGTCAGCCAGGAGCAGACAGGCTGAAGAGCAGCACAGGTTTAGAAGGTCAAGATTCCCTGTGTTTTACCAGGGAAAAATGCTCCAGAGAAGTGGGAATAGACATGGCTGTATGCTGTGGGGCAGCATCATCAGTGATGATTCCCCAACCCTAATTTTTCCCAGCTGGAAGAGAGTGAAGCAAAGTGTGCAGAGGCCCAGAGGAACCAGCAGACAGCGGCCCTGGAGCTGGAGAACTTGCACGTGGAGATGGAGACCCTCAGCAGAAGCAAGACTCTGGTGGGTTCCTGGAGATGTGGCCAGGGCAGGGGAGGTAGGAGGGCACAGTCCCCTTTCCTTGGGTTTGGCAGCAATCAGCAGCTGGTTTGCTAAATCGGCAACTACCAGCATGTTTAGTAAATCTCTTCAGCATATTTACTACATCACCAAGTATATTTACTGAATGTCCGAGCATATTTACTAAATCTCTGAGGATATCCATTACATCACCCAGACTGTTTGGGAACAACAGCCCCCAGGTGGTTTAATGGGTGGATAAAATTACTACAAGGGCCCAGCATCCCCCAGTTCTGCTCTGTGGATACCAGGAGCTCCCATTGCCTTTCTGGTGGGTTGGAGGCTGTTGGCAGCATGTCCCAGAGGACACTGCAGCCTGGGTGATGTGGTAGGTTCCCTGTGGGATGTGTGAGCCAGTGGTCTGGTGGATCCTCCTGCAGGTGGATGAGCAGCTGTTCCAGCTGCAGCACGAGAGAATTGATCTCCTGAAACGTATTGATGAGGACCAGGAAGACCTGAATGAGCTCATGGAAAAGCACAAGGCTCTGATTGCCCAGGTAGGAGCTGGCACAGCATCTCCCTTCCAGGGAGGGCTCTTGGAAAACCCTGAGCCTGGCACAGAGCAGACTGTGATCCCTGTGGGTGCGCAGCAGGGTGGGAACCTCAGGACACAGACGTTGTGATGAGGAAGGGACAGCTCATGTCTCTGCCTCCTCTCAACTGTAGTTTCTAGTCTTTTTTCAAGTCTTGGCTTTAGTTCCAATATTTGTGGAATCCTGCAGCTGCCCCTCTGGATCCTTTTTTTATTCTTTCTTTCACTGCTTTCTCATGCTGGGACTTCCTGTGCTCTATCCAGACCATGTCAGGCTCTCCCAAAGGATTGTGCTGGGACCTGAGGGACACCAAGGCTCCCATAGGCACAGAAGCAGGCCAGCCAGACTGACAATTCACAGTCTGGTGCCCATGGCAGTGGTGTTATGGATCCAGGAGTCTGTATTTCAAAGGGCCCTGTGGGCAGAGATGACCTTGACAACACAGTTTTTGTCCTAATCCGCAAATATTTGTTTCAAAAATTAGGAAAGCTGCACTGGGTTGGGAGACTGAAGCTCTTGCAGTGCAGTCCAGGCGTAGCTCACTGTGTGGGTGGTAGAAGATGGCACAAGCCAGGCCCCTGCTCCGAGCCAGGTTCTGCTCCCACTGCTCCCACTGCCAACTTTCTCTTTCTGCAGTCGGCAACAGACATCGCTCAGATCCGGGAGCTGCAGACACAGGTGGAGGATGTGAAGAAAGAAAAGCAGAGCCTGCAGGAGAAGGTAATTTCTGCCCAGCCTGTGGCACCCAGAGCTGAGGAGTGGGAGCATCCAGGTATCTGATGATGTCTGGGTCCAGCACATCATCTGTGCCAGCTGTGGATGCCATGCTCTGGTCTGAAATGAGATCAAGTGTCTGTCAGTGTGGCACAAAGCCATTTCTCCTCTGTGATGTGGTCAGGAGCCTCTCCTCCTCCTGATGGGCTATGAGTGCCCTCGAGAGCAGCATGGGTGCTGCTGGGTGCCCACAGCCCTCGGGATGGGATGGGGCCAGGGCAGGCTGTGGAGCTCTGCCAGCAATGGCCTTGAGCTGCAGAAACCTTTCCATGCCAAGGCTCTTGGGATTCAGAGCCCTACTTGTCCCTCCTGATCTGCTGGTGCTGTGGCTGGAATGGGGCTGACCCCAGTGCAGGGCTGGCCCTGGGTGGACACCAGTGGGTGCTGCACTCCCTCGCCTCTGCAGCTGTGCCAACCCTCCTGGAGTGATGGATTTAATTTTAAACACATGAGTAATCCCATTAAGTTAAGTGCTTTATTGGAGCATAGCTAAGCTGCCCAGGAATCAGAAGCAGGACTCGCTCCCTCCGAGGCGGAGCGGGTGGTGCTTTAGAGATAGGCCGGATAAAAGAAGACAAATTCCTGTAGTTCTAGGTCAAATTCAAAATCTGAACCCGAGTTGTAGCGGGATCACTAAAAGGGCAGTTTCATTTGGAGATCTCAGCATAACAGTTGAGGATACAGCTCGGCCCAGGCAGCTTTCCACACAGATTGTGAATTTTTATGCCTGCTGTCCTCAAAGAGTCTGTGAGATGAGAAAAGCAAAGGAGACCCAGACACGTGTCACTTGCCAGCAGGTTTTTCATTCAAAAATACATGTTGGTGTCAGGCCTGTGCTGTGTGGCTTTAACAGCAGGGAATCCTTTGGGAAGTGAAGGCAACACTTTGCTGTGGTGCTGTTACCTCAGGCTTATGAGAAGCCCCCAGTGCATGTGGGGGACTGGTGAGGGATCCAGGAGAGGTCTGGGGAGGTGTTTGCATGGCCAGGGGCCGGGAGGTGCTAACACAGCCCATCCTCACCCAGCTGCAGGCAGTGCAGGCAAGAGCAGCGCAGCTGGAGCAGTGCCCGGCCGAGCGCTCCATCGTCAGCCGGCAGGAAGCCCGGATCCGCGACCTGGAGAGCCAGCTGGACTTCCAGGCTGTGCAGATGAAGCGCTTTGAGGTACCCCCTCCTCACCTTTGCTTGTAAATGGCAGGCACAGCGATGCTGCCACCACCTCAGTCAGCTTTGGGGAAGGAAGCACCTGGGAAGGGGTGGGGAGGGCCAGGTGGGAGCTGCAGACAGTCCATATGGTTCATGGCACTGCTGTTATCTCTGTGTGCTTTGCTGTGGGGTTTATTGACAGTCAACACTGGCTTGATGCTTGTGGAGAGCTTTCTAACACCTCATCTCCACCCCCCTTGCTTCACCTGGCACCCCAGGTGCTGGTGCTGCGTTTGCGAGACAGCATCATCAAGATGGGAGAGGAGCTGGAGAACGCGGCCGAGTCGGAGGCGCGGGAGAAGGAGAACACCAGGTACTACCAGAGGAGGATGGAGGAGATGAAAGCTGACATGGATGAGCTGGTGCAGAGGGAGCTGGAGTCCAGCCGCCGGCGTGTGGAGCTGGTAAGGGGGGTGCTGCTCCTGGGGGCTCGGGCAGTCCCATGGCCATGGGGGGGTATTGCTGCTGCTGGAGGGTACCCCTTTGTGACCCCAGATTGGTCTGAGAGCCCCAGAAATGTATTTTCTGTGTGATGCTATGTGTGCCTCAAGTTTGGGAATGGAGCTGACCCCTCTGAAGGTCTGTGGGTCCTGGGCCACTCCAGAGCTTGGAGGAACAGGGAATCACTTTATATCCCTTCACAGCCCCAAACTGTTGAGCCAAAGCTGTCCTTGAGGCCCCTTGTGTTCCCTTTCTCCATGGCTAGGTTGGCAGCCTGGACAGACCCTTTTCTCCACGTTTTTTTTTTTTTCTGGGAGGGAGTTGGCTTTGGCTGTTCCGCTTGAAGAAATGCAGTTCACGTGTAGATGTGGCATTTGGGGACATGGTTTAATGGTGGCCTTGGCAGTGCTGGGGGAATGGTTGAATTTGATGATAATAGTGGTATTTCTAACCTGAATGAATCTGTGATTCTGAGTTGCTCAGGTCATTCCTGCACCTCCTCATGCTGGTTTCCTTCATGTCAGGCAGAACCACAGTGGATGGGAAGTCCTCCGTTCTCCTGCCAGTCCCCCACATGCCACGTGCTGATCATGGGGCTTGTTGTGCTGGCGCTCAGAGCTCAGTGCCAGCTCCTCACAGTGCTCCTGGCTTTGCCAAACCCACCCCCCTGTGCCGTGGTGCTGGCTCAGATGGTGCCAACCAGCAGCTAAACTCACTCCGAGAGAGCAGAGCCTCAGCTGGGTTTGGAGAGCAGCAAAAATAGATTCACCTTCACTTTACAGCCCTTTACCAGCGTCTCTTTTCATGTTGTTTCTTCCACTAATCCAAGGGAAAGCCTTGCTCCCGAGCAGTAATTGAAAGATATTGCAGTTCTGCTGCCAGCAGGGCCAAATCAGGAGCAGTTGTCTTATCAATGATCTTTTATTTAACAATCAAGGAGATTTCAGCATTTATTCCACCCCGAGGCTGCCAGACTTCCTGAGGGGAATGATGTGAGTCGTTCCTAATCCCTTGCCTGTGCCAGGGACAGGCTTTGTCCTTGCTCTGCCAGGCTGAGCCCTGTGTTCTGGCACACTGAGCCCTGTGTGCTGGCACACCACTCCGGCTGCTGGGACACCCTTTCCTGGGCATGGATCGAGGTCAGAGTTGTACAGCCACCGATGCTCTGCAGAGCCAGGAGGTGTTGGAGTGAGAGGCTCTGGGTGCCCCTGGGGTGCTGCAGGCACGCTGGGCTCCTTGGGCCACAGGGCTCCTTGATCCTGCTGCTTTCCCTGAGGGATTGAGGGAGCCACAGCTGTGTTTGCTGTGTTGACTGGGTGTTTCTTGCAGCTTTGTTGGAAGCACAGTGTTTGGAACACAGATGTGCTGGTTGTTAGGTGAGTTCTTCTCACTGTGTTTTTGGGTTTGTGCCGATATTTTGAGAAGCTTTTTTGATGTTTCATATGGGGATGTGAGTGATGGGTGAAGCAACGTACTTGGACTTCTTAGCACTCTCCTGTTCTCCCAAATGAAGTGTGCAAAGAGGTCTGAAAGGGATTTTAGAGGCACCTCTCTCAAATAAGACACAAAACTCCATAAACAGCTGAACTTGTATCTGCAGGAGGAAGGAGCCAGCAAGCCCTGCAGTGGGTGGGCTCCCCCAGGCACATCACACCATCCCAGTTTTTCCGTGCTGGCTGATCAGAGTGACTGCTCCATGAGAACAGACTCCATGTGCACGGCCACACCAGAGCCAAGGGCTGCTGTGACTTTCCCGGGAGCAGAGGCATCCCCCAGACTGTGTGTCCTCTTAACAGCACTTAAATAAAACATGGGGCAGAGCTGTGATCGCAGAGCCCGGCCGTGCTTGTCGGGAGCCTGGCAGGGGGAGCATCAATAGTTAATAGAAAGCCACTTATGGCTCTGCTCCTGCTAAATCCCCCATCAATTATAAATCCAGCGTGAATTATTCACTTGACATTACTGAAGTCATGGTCTGCACCTAACAATTTTTTTTTAATTTATTTAAATACCCAGTGGTGAGGTTGTGGACTTACCATGCACTGTTGATGTTCAAGGGGTGCTTTGAAGGGACAAGTCCATTGCACAGACTGGGTTATAAATCCTGTCTTGTTTACTGGGGTCCTAAGAGCTGCTGCCTGGATAGGTATATATATGGTATCTATATACCATATATAAAATATAAGGTATTTTGTTCGCACAGCTCCTATTTATTAATGGTCGAGGCACTGGAAAATCCCGTGCCACCATCCCCACACCCCCAGCCAGGATCAGGGAGGCTATTTCCATCTCTCCCTTGTTTTCTACCCAGCTTTGTGCAGTTGGAAGGCAGATTTGTGCCATTCAGCAGGGAATATCCAGGGAGGAGCAGGGAAGGGAGCTGCAGAGCTGTCTGCCAGGCAGAAGCTTATAAATTTTGTAAGAAGGATGGATTCTGAACACTTTCCAAGTCCGGTGCCATCACAGCGAGGGAGGCTTGGTTTGTAACAAATGGCACTTGGCCCTGCTTGTCTCTGTCTTTGCTCTGGTTGCATGTACTGGGTTTCCTCCCTGGAACTGTAGCTCCTATTCCCAATAAAATCTGGATCCCAGCCTGCAACAGCTCCTTGTTTCTCAGCTGCTGTGCTGACACCCAGAGCTTGACAGGCCACCTGCTCTCCTTGCGCTGCAGCAGACACTGAGCCATGGTGAGGAGTGAGAGATTTCCAACTTGGAGTTAATCCTGGGGAGCTTAAAACAAGCCCTGATCTCTGGGCTCGTCACGTGTGCAGATGTGCTCGTGCTTGTCCCTGTACAAGTGTCCCCTGGTGAAGTTGCAGTGCATGGAAGGATGGAGCAGGGGCTGGAAAGGATGGAGAAGGGTTAGGACCAGGCATGGGGGTGGGGTGTGGGCGATGAGCTGCTGTCACAGCTGCTGGGGCCAGCCACCATCTGGGGTTTCCCTCCTGAGGCTGCTCATAGGATGAGATGGTGCTGACTGTGCTGCTGCTGACTGAGCTGCTGCTGACTGAACTGCCCATTCAGCTTGGATTTCATGGGAGAAACCAGTCATCTGGACTGGGGGTTCTGGGATGGGACTGGGATGAAAACTCTGGAATGTGGTCCAGCCACGAGCAGGCACCCCTGGAGTCCCTCCTGCCTGGAGAGCCAGGTGCTGCCTTGATGGGAAGCCTAGGGAAAAGCAGGGGCTGATCCTGCTGGGATGAAACCCTGGCTGGCTGAGGCACAATCCAGGGAGACTTAGTATGTCTCCTCCTGGCACTCAGTACCCACATACATCTCCCCTAACTCTGGAGCCCCTGGCCCTGGCACAGCACTGTGAGGGAGGGGGTTGCAGGCGCTATCCTAAAATCAGGTTTCTTTAATGAAGCTGTGAAGTTCATCAGCATAATAATTAACTAATTTTACAGAAAACTGAAGTACAGGTGTGAAGATATTCTTCACAGGTTTGGTTTTTCTGCAAAAAAAAAGGTGAGACCTCAGTGTAAATAACCTTTTTTTCTGGTTCTTTTTGCTGGCAGATCTGTGTGCTGCAGCCCCACTATGGCCACACTGTGTAACACAACACAGCCTGAGCTTTAGGATTCTTTTCTTGTTCCTTTGCAAACTTTAAAGCGTTCTTTTTGGTGCTTCCAGTGAACTCTAGAAGCAAAGCAAGAGCTGATTGTGCCTCCAGCTGGGAATGCCACAGTCCCACCCAGGCAAACCCTCAGCTCCCAGCAGGGTCCCAGCAAACCCTCTGATGTCTCTTCAGCCCTCAGCCCCCTCCCTGCCTTCTCCTGGGTCTTTCCAGCTGCTCTTTCCTTGAAAAGTTAATGACTTTGACGAAGTGTAACGACAATTATCATCAAAGGCAGCCGGTCCTTAGAGGTGAGGTTGGGTGATGGAGGAGCCAGGAGTGAAAACTCGGCTGTGTATGTGCTAATTAGAGCTGTTGTGATTCTGCTTTGCCTTTAAAGGAGTAAATTCCTTAGGAATCCATCAGCACTGGTGGCTGCTCACACACCAATTATGGTGTGTTGTTCGCCCCTCACCCCCCTCCTCCACCCCCCCCACCTCTCACTCTTCAACCGCGCAAATTTTGTCACTTCAAAATCTCTGAAAACCTGCGAGTTAATGACTTAATTAAAAATAATAATGATGGATGAATACTGCAGGTGTACACTAAATTATTTAAAGAAAAGTGATCCAAATTGGACTAATTAGATTACACTTCACTTGAGGTGGATGGGAGCATGCAAGGGTTGTGTTGTCACAGCAGAACCACAAACAAAAATACAAGGTGGTGACAAGGACACGGCCCTGGATGCTCTGTGGTGCCGGCCTGGGCGTCTCTTAGAATCCCACAAATCATTTCCCTGCTGATTTTGGTTATTTCCTTTTAACTTCTCTTCAAATGCTTCTGCGACAAAATTAGTTGGGAAAAAAACCTCTTAAGAAAAACAGGGTGTAGAAATCCTTTTCCAGAGAAGCAATGAAAGCAAAGCCGGGATGAGGAGAGGTGGGGGAAGGGGAGGGAGCTGCTGACTGAGATGTCCCCCCTCTCCCTGTGTCCTGTTGAGCTGCCAGCCAGTGGCCCTTGTGCTGCCCTGGCTGCAGAGGGCTTGAGCATCTCCTCCTGGCTGTTGGAAAAGCTGGATTGCAAACGGCAGGAGAAAGCTGCAATGATGTTCAGGGAGGTGGTGGAAAGAGGGGTCTCACCTGCCAGCTGTGCAGGGGCAGGGTGGGGTCGCAGCCCACCCACATCTCCTCCTGTCCTTGCTGACTGTCCTTGCTGGTGCAGAGCCTGCTCTTGCCTTGACCTCTCCTGCTGTGGCTCTGGGTTCGGTGACAGCCCTGCTGCTGAGCTGTGCGAGTGGCGGGGTGTCACAGTGTCGGGGTGTCACAGTGTCAGGGTGCCAGGGGCTGTGTTCCTTGGCTTTCTCCTGTCTGGATTTGTGCAAAGTGTCAGTGATATTTCCCCTTTACAGCAAATCTCTTCCTTTCCCACTGTCCCTGCAGTGAGAGTGGGTGGTGCTGGGAGGGGTCAGGGGGCTGCAGGGCCTTTGAGCAGGGGAGGTGCAGGGGGTCCGTACGAACCACAGGGAAAGGCATCCAGCAGGCCAGAGCTGCTGCTGAGCACTTGACTGTGTCACTCACAGTAGGAGTTAATGATTTTTGCAGTTTAGCTCATGTTGTCACGGTCCTTCCATCAGGGATGTGAGGCAGCCTCCTCCTGTGAGCCCGCAGGCGGGGTCACGAGTCCGGCTGTGAGCAGCAGCTCTGTGTGGGTTTGCTGTGTGCTGGCCATGGCCAAGCAAGCTTCTGTGTTCCTTGTCTTGGGAGAGCCTTTAATCCAGGCCCCCTGCCAGTAGGAATCAACCTCAGCCTTCTAAAATCACGGCTTCTGACGTGCCAGTGGGACGGTGCCGCTGGGGTTCGGCTGTCCCTGTGCTCTGGGGCAACCTGTCCACCAATTGTGAATGGGAGGATCTGGTTTGGAAATGTATTCGGAACCAGGCAGAACATATATTTTATTTATTGGCTATAAAATATGCATCACCTGGGGTTTCTGAGCTGGTCAGGCCGGTCCTGCTGTGCGTGACTGACTGGTTTGGTGGAAGGAGCCAGAGTTGCTGTTGCCAACAGGGATTTGACAGCAGAGGATGGTCCTTGCGGCCCCCCGGTCAAGCTGCAGCTCTGTTTGCTCAATATTATGAGTTTTCTCAATGAATGTATTTCCTCCTTTATTTGCCCCCATTTCCTGCTCAGAGGAAACAAACAGCCAGCACTGCCCTGCAACTCATCCTGCATGAAGAAGTCAGTGCTCAGCCCAGGAACTGTAGGAAGAGGGAAATGCTTCTTGGATTTACATTTAGATTGAAACAGCGTGTGTCAAAGGTGTCTAACAGCTCCCTGAGTGCCAGGGGCCTGATGTTGGGACCAGCTTTGTCAGTTTGTGTTATGAAGATGGTATTTTGCATTTGAAATAGAATTGTATTGACATAATTATTCCTTTCCTTGACACATTTTAGGGTACAGAGGATACCATAAAGTGCCTCTATGGATGAGATTTGGGCCAAGTGGGATGTTGCGTTGAGCAGTGTGCGATCTTATTGATAAACAAGTATTTTATTTTCAGGCTCACATTTAAATTGCCACTCATGTGGCCTGTGGGCAGGGCACCCCAGGGTTACCCACAGTCCCCAGTATCACCCCACATCCCCCTCCCAAGGCCACCAGTGTGGGTGCCACAGACTGTGGATGCCCAGGGACATCCCTGGGGGGAGCCAGGCTGGAGCCCCAGCTCAGCAGCATCAGCCCTGTGGAGGTCCCTTTTCTCCCATGGCTGTCACGCAGAAGGCAGTGAGGTTGGGGGGGACCCCACCAGCCACCAGGACACACTGTTTGCTGCTCCCACAACCATCCCTGGGGGATTTTGTTTGTCAGTGGCTGGGGAAAGCAGTGTTGGGGTGCTGGTGCTGCTGTGTGTCCTGCTACCTCCCTGCCCATTTCTGTCAGGTTAATAAGAGAAGAACGGAAGAGAGGAATTAAATGCAGCCACTGAACTATATTTAATTTGCACTGTATCCTGGAGCCAAAGAGCAGGTTTAACAGAGGCTCTTATCAGCCTGTGGAAGGGCTGAGCTCTTTATCTGGTGGTTATTTTGCTGCCTTATCCTGCAGTCCCAAATAGCTGAGCACAGGCACATAGGCACCTGGAGCCTGAGGCTCTGTCCCCTTGGGCTTTTCTCCTCTTGGGGGTCAGTGTTTCACTGCATGCCCCATCCTGAGCCCCTGAGGTCAGCCTTGGTGTGGGAGCATCCCCACTGCCTGGGCCATCCTATGCCACTTGGAGCAGTTCCCTTGATGAAACGAGTCCTTTCCACTTTCTGCCTGAGCCAGGAGGGAAGCAGAGGGCTCAGAAGCATGCAGTTTCAGAAAGCATTTCTCAGAAACATTCAGGTTTTCACCAATACTGGTGCATCTCCAGAAGCCACTGTGATGCTGTGCGACCCAAACTGGGCTATTTCTTTGCATGTTTTGATGAACCGAGATGCTCTTCCCCTCGGGCCCGTGCGTCCAGTGATTCCAGGACTTCTATTATTTGGTGTGACAGTGTGCCAGCTCCTGCGCCGGGGCCTGTCGCAGCCTTGCTGCAAATCATCCCTCACCTTGTCACCGCCGCGATGGCGATTTCACAGCTGGCAGCTTCAATCACCGCGGATTTGCGGCTCGCACTCCCTCACCCCCTCCCTCTGCCCTGTGATGGCTTAGAAACAGTAGGAAGAGTCCCTTCCTGGCTGGAAGAAGTTGGAATGTGATGAACACAGGGGTGCAGTGCCAAGTTGGCATCCTTGATGTGCTGCGAGGCCTCCCAGCTGTGGGTGATGCTGGGACCAGGAAGCCACGTGGGTTGTGTAAGATTGTAGAATCCTGGAATGGTTTGGTTTGGAAGGGACCTTAAAAATCATCTTGTTCCACCCCCTGACATGGGTTGGGACACCTTCCACTAGACCAGATTGCTCCAAGCACTGTCCAACCTGTCCTTGAACACTTCCAGGCCTGGGGCAGCCACAGCTTCTCTGGGCAACTTGTGCCAGGGCCTCACCACCCTCACAGGGAAGAATTTCTTCCCGATATCCCATCTAACACTGCCTTCTGTCAGTGTTAAGCCATTCCCCCTTGTCTTGTCACTCTAGACCCTTGTCCAAAACCCCTTTCCAGCTCTCTTGGAACCCACTTAGGTGCTGGAAGGAGATGAAATTTATGTTCCACAAGCCATTGCAGGTGCCGCGGGGCGCAGTGTGGGTGACAAACCCTGGCAGGCACAGGGAGCACTGGGTGGGAGGAGCTTTAGCAGACCCCTTGCTCATGGTTTTGGGTGCCGTGTTGGGGTGCAGGCACTAACCCACTGCCTCCCGTGCAGGAGCAGCAGCTGGCAGAGCTGGCAGAGGTGCGGCAGGTGCTGCAGGCTGATCTGGGCACCTCTATCCGGCGCATCGCAGACCTGCAGGTGGCCCTGGAGGAGCTGCGGTCCAGCGACGAGAGCGATGCTGAGAGGTGAGGAATGGGGGCTTGTGGGAGACTGTGGGGGCTGTGGGAGGGCTGTGGGCGCTGCAGAGGAGCAGGCTCAGCTCCTGTGTGGTGAGGAAGGATGCTGTGCTGGCCAGTGCCAGGGCAGCTGTAACTGCATATTGTTGTCCTCATGTGTTTTTGCTGCAGCAGCACACATGTATGAACAAAGAACTTGGTGTTAATGGAAGGTTTAATGAAAAGGTTTCACCGTTGAAATCATCCTGCTTGGCCCAGCTCAAACTGAGCAAAAAGGGTGGGAAAAGCCCCATTTGCAGTGTGGGTCCCATTCCTTGAAGTGTGCCATGCAGTAATGGGAGCCCCAGTGCTGGGTTCCTCGAGTGAAAATCCTACTTTTATGAGCCACAAGAGCTGGAGGAGCCAATGGAACTGGGTGATTGGGTAGAGGATTTCACTAGCAAAAAAATGAGGAAAAAATTCCAGTGCATTTTTTAGGTGTTATTTCTGCAGCCCTCCAATTTTCCCCTCTGCTACATGTCTAAAGAAGCATTGTGACAAATGGAGACAAAACAGATAAATGAGTTTAAAAAAATAAAGAGCAGAGGTGTGCTTGTCAGCACGCCGTGAAAGGAGATTTGCTCTGTGTAGTGATTAAACCAGGGAAGGGTGAGATAGAAACCGTGAGCTCAGACACTCGCTCCTTCTCAAAAGAAAAGTGATTTCCAATGCAGCCGATGTACCAGCCGGAGGTGAGAAATGTTTCCCGGCGGGAATGGCAGCTGCTGCAGGAGGAGCTGTGTGTTATGTGTTGGAGTGTTCTGCTCTCTGCCCTTTGCCCTGGGGTCCTGGCTCAGCCAGGGCTGACCCGTGCAGGGAGCAGCGAGGGCTCTCCAGCCGTTCTACCCATGGTCTCTGTGGCACCGCTGCTCTGGCTGTTTTGGGGGTGTTTACTGGCTCATGCAAACCCCTGCTCTGGTCATACCAACTGCCAGAGCAGCAAGTTCTGATACAGTCAGTTTTTTGCCCTCCTCAGCCTTGTGTGGTGGCTTTGGGGAGGCGCCCTGAGCCATTGTTCTCCTGTTGTCCCTTGCAGCGTTCAGACGGCACGGGAGTCGCTGTGCTCCAGGAGAGAGACGTGAGTGAGCCCGGGGAGCTGCTGCTGACAGGCAGGAGCCTGTGCCCGCTTCTGCCATGGGTTATGGATTACTGACTGCTGCAGGGATGGGTTACAGACCACTGGCTGTTGCAGCCTGCGTGGACAGGGGTCACAGTGACATCCAGATATCTGATGTGTGCCCCATGCCCATTGACCCGCTCCCTTTCCCTTTGAGCTCTGTCTCTTATTCCAGTGGGATGCTCTCACTCCTCTGAGCTGGTGCCTTCCCACCTGTGCCTGCAGATCTAATGGGGTCTCTCCTCTCTCCACAGGAATGCCTGCTCTAGCGTTGGCTCCACACTCAGTCTGGAACCTGCAGAGAGCATCAAGTCCTGGCCAAGTTCATCCACAGGCTGGACATCCCTGGCAGGTACCAGTGTGGCCGGGAGCATTTCGGCACAGTCCATTGGCAACCGCAGCACCCAGAGCCTGAGGTAAGGGACCCATGTGCATGGGGAATGTTGCAGATGCACTTTCACTGGGCTCCTTCAGGATGTGCAGAACCAGAGCTCGGGGTTGTGGCAGGACCTGTGGAGTTTGAGGTCAAAACATCAAATCAGGGAAGGCAGTCACTGCCACGCCAGGATCAGTGAAACACCAGATGAAAGTCACTACATCAAAAACATGCTTCAAGCAGTATAACATCCCTTGATGTATTCTCTGGAGATAATTTAAAGAGGCGATGCAGCCTATTTGAGGATTTGTATGCCATATGCTCGCCGTTCCTGGCTGAGGAAGTGGGATGCGTTTCTACAGTTCTAATATCAGATATGTTAATTTTTGATGGTGATGCTCATAGGCTGTGAGGGAGCTGGAGAGGGGCCCAAGCACTCACACAGCCCAACTGCCCCCACTTGGCTCCAGGGGAGACGCCTCAGGGTGCCTGGGCTCAGTAGGTGCTCATGTGTCCAGCCCAAATTGGTGCCCATCAGAGGAACACCCCTACCCACACACAAACCCCATTTTACAGCCATCCCCAGCACCACCGAGTCACAAAGAAACTGGTTCTTTTTGGTTCATGTGTGAAAACAAACTGAGTTTTGAAAGGCCACGTAAATCAGGGTCTGGGGGTTGTGTCATGGAGGGAGATGGAGGGGATGGAGGAGGGTGTCATCCCCTTGGAGGCTTGGGAGGGCAGAGGTGGAGCAGGGATGGAGCTTTGAATCCTGGGGCAGGGAGCAGAGCAGGGCTTGTATGGATCCAGAAAGCATTATCCCTGAGAGTATCACCTCTCTGTAGGGAAGGTGGGGAAGGTGCCGACCATCTGAATTCGGGATGGGCAGGGCTGGCAGTGCCCCCCTTTGCAGCCCCTGTAGTGCCCCTGCCTGCAGGCTGGAGCTACTCCTGCCTGCAGCCCCTGGTTCGGAGTCTCTCTGATTCACTGCTTTCCCAGGGGTAGTGTACTGGGACATGCATCACTGTTTTCCCAGCTTTTGCCCCCACAACCAGGGTAGGTGCCAGGCTGAGACTGGGCACAGCTCACTGCAGCTCCCACCTGCTTCCCGCTCATGTTCAGGTCTGTAGGTAGATTCTCCAAGCTGACAGAGTTTGGTCAGGATTGCAGAGTGCAATTTTGTTAGTATTAATCTCCCTGCTCTGATTCTGGTGAGGTCCCCGTGGCACCCACAGGCCTTGTACAGGGGAATCACTATTGTCAGAATTAATGTTCTGAAGAGCAAGTCCCCCTGCAGGAAACACCTTGGGTGAGTTGGAGCAGTTTGGTGCGGTACAAGGCAGAGTTTAAGAGCATTTGGGCAGGGCAAGGACCTGCGGGGAGATCACAGAATTATGATCTTTAAGGTCTTTTCCAACCTGAATGATTCTGAGATTCTGGGATTCTGTGGTAGGCTGGGCTACCTATGGCCATTGTGAAAGGCAAATTGTCCTCAGCCCTGGTCACAGTGTGACCATCGTCCTCGGTGCTGAGGGTCGTGAAGGGGCACATTGCAAATCCTGGTGTGGGGGCTGTGTTTGTCTTCAGCTAATCTAAGATGGAAATAGGAGTGAGGGTGTATGAAGTGCAAACAAACAGAGGACGAGACCGGTAAGGTAATAAAAATGAGATCAGGAAAATGAGCTCTTCCTTATTAAGATTCCTTTGTCTTACACGAGCACCCAGTAATGAAAAATGAGTCTTGCTCTCGTTGGCTGCTCAGCACTACATCTGGGGTGTTTGCTGAACAAACAGCTGCCAAGAGCCAGAGGAGAGCGTGGAGGCTGCTACCGCCCATGTGGTTACAGGAAGAAGAGCTTTGATTAACAGAACCTTTAATTCTCTGCTTTTTAAATGCTTGTACAGAATGCTGACCAGCAGACCTAAGCCTCCATAAATATGACACGGTGCAGGGTTGGAATAAATATATTTTTTTTTAATTAAAAAGCCAGTTTAAATCTTTATGTATTTATTCTGCCCCTTTCCAGGCAAGTCAGGGTTGTGCTGCGATAGTGGGGTTATCCAGAGATGCAGGCAGGGAGTGAATCCACAGTCCAGGGCTCTGCTTCTCCACCCATGGCACTGTGGCATCCACAGCCCTGGCATCACCCCAGCATCACCCTGACATAACCCTGGCATCTCTTCCTGTCCCGCCTTAGTTCACAGAACCAGGAATCCTGGTCCCAAGGCTGCTGGGGATCCGACACATTTATTTTTAAGCACGATTGTGTCAAAAGCAAATCATTACATGGGAAAGTGGGAGCTCTTCTGTAGATGATGGTGTGACAAGAAAATCCTTTTCTGACAGAAATTAGGCCAGTGACTCTTCCCTCTTGAAATGGGGTTGTCTTGGCTTTATTTATGAGCTCCTAGGAAAAGCAGCTGAGCCACGCTTTCAGCCCTGGTCATGTGTTGCAAAGCATGCGTGGATTTTATTGTATAAATTATTTCAACTAACATAATTGTAATCATGTTAATTGCTCTGTAATCGTCGCTAATTATTGTTGTATGTCATTTGCTTTGGTGTGAATGGTGTATTGCAGAGCTTGGTTGGCTTACAGACGCCTCCTGAGTTCGGCATCCGGCCCTGATTTTGCCTTTTCCTGGGAAAATCATCTTCCCTGAGGATGATGGAGGAACAGGGCTCTGCTCAGGGCTGGAGCAGTCTCGTGGTCCTGCAGCATCACCCTCCTCCAGGACTTCCCAGGTCTCCCCAGGGTCATTCCGAGCCCTGGGAATTATTGCTGGCACATCTGCCATTCACCAGGGATTTTATGGATGAGCAGAGGATGCCACAAAATGGGATAGGATTGTTTCGCTCTTGTGCCCTGCCTTGTGAGGAGGATGAGGATGATGAAGACTAGGCATGATTTTGGCATGATGTTTTTTGGTAACCATCAGGGCTAAAGAAATGAATCACAGAATGATTTGGGTTCAAAGGGACCTTGAACACCATCCCATTCCACCCCTCCTTGGACCCCGGGGCTGTGGGGCCTTGGCAACCAGGCTCATGCCAGATGTGGAAGCTGAAACAGTCCCACCTCTGCAGCTTTCACTCCGTTTCAGGCCCTAAAGATTTTCATAAAAATAGTAACTGTCCATCATGCTGAACAGGACAATAAACAGTGATGTGTAACTGTCCATGTTCACAGCTCATTAGCACTTCTCTCTTTTATCTCAGCCTTAAAACCCAAATAAAAACACTTATACTGGTGTTTAAATTACGAAAGCTGCTCATGCAGCACACAGGTTACAATATTATTTGGAAACGTGCAGAGTGATTGGAGCAATTTTTGTACAATTTCTCATGGAAGGATTATACCAGCTATTTTACTGCAATGCAATTTAGGATCCTAAATACCCGCATTTTTGAAATGTCTCAAACTATTCATCAGTGGTGTGGGGTGGCCCTGGAAGGTGCAGGGATTCAGGGGAATTAAATCCCTGGTTAATCCATTTTGTGATGAATAATCAAATGGTTTGGGCTGGTTTAATGAGCAGGGAATGGTGGTGGGTGCCAGGGCAGGTGGGCACCTCTGTGCCCCAGGCTGTACCGGTGGGTGCCGGGAACCTGGAGCTGCTCCATTCCCCCTTTCCCTCTGCCATCACACATTTCCCAGCCGTGGAGTTTGTCTTCAGCCCCTGTCAGAATGTAAATTATTTCACGGGTCAGCAGAGCCTAGTCCGAGTGCATCCCACGCACTGCCTGGATTATCCGCTCTCCCCCCATTCCCATGGCAACACCAACATTCCCGGGGCAGGATGCTTCATTACCAGTGATGTACAATTTGACCGCTGCTCCCGCACCTCGCAGGCTACTGGTCTCCCAGAGCTGGGTTTGTTATTTGGGTTCTACTACTTTACTTTGCCTTTTCTCTCTTTTTCCCTCCTCCTTTTTTTCTCAAATTCACATCCCAGCAGACTTCCCGCTCAGGCAAGTCCTGGGTTCCCCCTGTCTGAGCAATGCTGGGGTACCTGAGAGTGGGGATACGGCACTGAGGTGCTGGCAGTTGCCAGCAAACAAATGTAGGTTCTTGGAGAGTGTCATAAAGTGTCCCATCAGGGGCTTAGTGTCACCAGTGACCCCCAGCCCACGGGTGACTGCAGAACCTCCCCATCTCTGTGCATCAACTGCATGAGGACAGGGACAGGCTACAGAGAAAGTCAAGTGGGGTGACCAGTGTGGCTCCTCAGGGGTGAATGGAGGTGGATCTCACGTGGTTCCTTTATCAGCCCTTGTCTTGGGGTGAGGTCTCAGCCCCTGTCAGAGGTTGAGGTCCAGCCCTTGTCTCAGGGTGAGGTCCCAACCCCACACATCATGTTTGGCCATCACCCCTCGCTTGATGTGCAGCCCTGCCCGGGTGTTACTGGGCTCTTGCAGTTCAGAACTCCTTGAGCAGCAGCCTGGGTGAAACATGTCCCGCAATAACATTAAGATGCGTATGGGGTGCACCACAAGCTGGTTTCATAAAATTTTAGTGAATAATCTTTGGCTTTGACAGAAATGAAATAAATCCTACATATTGCTATAATCTGCCAAGGAAAAGGATATTTGGAGGTAAGCGTTGGCTTGGCAGAGCTGAAGCCAGGCACACCACACACTCTACGCTGGGGATTATCCGGGCTGGCTGACCTGGAGTTATTTAAGATAAAATCCTTGACTGCTGCCCAATGCTGGATGCAGCAGTGAGTTTATTGAGACTCCCATGCCAATACTGACTTTTCGCTGCTCGGCCTTGTCCTTGCTGAATGACATTCCGGTCACTGGGAATTCCACAGACTAAACTAACACCAATTTTTGTTGTTTAGGGTGAGCAGAGACGCCAAGGACCCAGTGCTGAGCCTTCCTGTGTCTTCCCGGAACACTGCCAGGCCCAGCGATGCTGCGGATCAGGGGAGGGTGGCAAGTCCTCTGCTCGGGGCTAGAAGACGGGAATATGGAAAACCTGCAGCAGATGATGGGGAGCAGGAAAGCCTGAAAAAGTCTGTGGATAGGATAGGAGAGACGTCCCCATCAGTGCTGCAACGGGGGAGCTCCCCTGCCCCGGACGGAAGGTTCCCCAGCGTGCTCTCTCCTACGGCACCCAGGAGGAGGAGGCTCTCCGTGGCATCGGGGCCGGTGCCCAGCTCGTCGGCAGCTCTCTCCGAGTATGTGGAGGAGCTACGGCGGCAGCGGGGAGCGGAGCGGGAGCCGGGGCACCCTGCCCTAGGGGAAACCTCTCCCCTGCCCATTTACCGCACCACCGGCGCCGCTGCCCTGTGGCGCTGCAGGGCTGTCCCAGCGGCGGAGGATGCCCTGGGCAAGCTAGACGGGAATCAGGCAGGGGAAGGTGAAGGAGCAAGCGCCAGCCTCCCGCGGTCCTCCAGCCTGCGGAGCATGGCCTCGGAGCCGGCCGAGCCCTCACGCTCCCCAGCTCTGAAAAGGGCATCCAAGTTCGGCTCCTACGACTCCCTCCTGCAATCCCTGGACAGCTCCGGCCGCCGGCCGAGCTCTCCAGCTGCCGGGATGGAGGGGCCGGGCACGCTGCGGCCGAGCTCCTGGAGGAGCTGCCTGGAGCCGTCGCTGGAGGATGTGGAGTTGGAAAGGGGCTCTGAGGGAGTTCTGAGCTCCCTGTCCAGTGACGGGCTGGGAGAGGGGAAGGGGAGCGACCCCTTCAGCTGGCGAATACCCACCCTCAACTACGAGAGGAGAACCAAGGTCGACTTTGACGACTTCCTCCCGGCCATTCGCAAATCCCGTTCCACAAGCAGCCTGGCCAAGTCCAAGAGGGACAGAAGGGACGGCCACCGACCCCTCACCGTCCGCTTCGAGGATGAGGCCATAGCGGGCAGTTTGGAGTCCTCTGAGACCAAGGGCACAGCCAAACGCAGCCCGGCCCCTCGGGAAGACCCTGGAGATCCCTCTGACTCCTCCTCATCCTCTGGTTCCCTCCTCTCCTCCCGGAGTGCCGACAGCATCAAGCGTCGGCCGCAACCCCAGAGAGGGGATGGGGAGGGGTCCAGTGGCAAAGATATCACCCAGGGCAGCGGGACAAGCCACCGCGCCGAGGCTGAAGGAAAGGAAGACGATGTCAGCAGCATCATGAAGAAGTACCTGGGTAAAGACTAAGGTAACTGTGCTGAGCCACTGCCCGGCACTAGCTCAGAGCAGTGGGGACAGGTTTGGGCTGTTGGCCCCGAGCTGCTGCCCCTCCTCAGTGTCTGCACCGATGTGGGGGAGTGCGTGGAGACAGGGTCCCAATGCTCCTCCCAGCATATCAGAGCATCTCAGGCCATGGGAGGCTTCAGCCTCGCTGCCAGGATGTCCCATGGGGTGTGTGGCACTGGGACTGGCCACCCCTTGCCCACTCTTTGGCGCCTTCAGAGCTGCAAGGGGGAGGACAATGGGGATACTGCCAGAGCCAGAGCCAGCCCCAAGAGCTGGCCACAGCACCATCCCTGAATCCACGGGGTTTTTCCAAAAATAGCATCCCTCAGCTCCCACACCACTACCCAGCAGACACACCCCCCAAGCCCCACAAGCCCTCACTTCTCTGGAACCCAATCTTGTTTGGATAATTAGAAATCAGGTTGGGCTGGATGCTGGAGGTTCCCTCTCCAGAGGACTGGGCTCATGCCTGGTGCAGGCATACTTTCCCCCAGTTATCAACAGCCTCTGACACCTACTTGGATGCCATTTCTGTATTGCAGCTGACACTTGGAGAATTAGGATTTATTGCTGCAATCCAGGTTTGAAAGTGAAGTCCCTAATGAATGCACCACAACTGTAATTAAGTGTTTAAAATAGATTAGAAAAACATTTTGTAAAACCATTGCCTTTAGACTAACTTATTGGATGTCAAGCTGTGACCAAATTGACTAAGCCAACACACGAAGAGAGCGTGTGTTAATAAAACATTTCTTTCCAGGAAGCTCATTTGCATAATGCAACGTCCCACTTTCTCCAGAATTTGTTTTGATAAAGCGCAGCAGCCGAACCCCAAAGCCGCAGCGACGAGGAGCCACGTTGGGCAGACGGCTTCCCTGCTCCTGGTAGGACACACCTCATGTGAGCAGTGACTGCAAAGGGCTCCCTGAAAGTCATGGGATGGTTTTACGAACATTTTTGGTTTTGGACATACTGTGGTTTCCTTATGCTCCTGCCCCATTTCCCAGTGCCTCAGCTTTGCTCAGGGCCAGCCATGGGGACAAGAGACTTTCCTGTTCTCCTGCAGTTGTTTGACTCAGGAGTTGGTGCTTTAATTAAAACCCAGCGGCTGCCACAGATGCTGAGGATGTGCCATGGCCAGGGAAAGGCCACACTGAGAAGAGCTGGAGGAACACCAAACCCCGTCTTTTTAACACAGAGGTGCAGCTCAGGTGTCTCATTCCACACAGCACTACTCAAAAATCATCCCAATGGCCAAAGGTCATGCTGTTCAGTTTTGGTGTGACACCAGTAAAAGGGGAGCTCTGAAGCTTTTATAATTCCTTTGGTGTTTGAAGATGGATCCATATGAGCTTCCATGGCTCCTGCCCGTTTGTGACATCCAGGCACATCCCAGTGACACATGAGGCAGCACTGCAGTGGGTGGGGCAGTGGGAGGCTCTATTTGATGTCTGCTTAGTTTTTACACAATAAAATATTTGCTTATTTGACACACAGGTCACTTCTTGTCATTCCTTTCTCTGCAGTGGGAGCGGGTCTGTGGAGGTGGTGCAAAGTGGTGCAGAGCCAAACCCGTTCTTCTGCATGTGTGAAAAGCTCATATCTCAACCTCAGCCTTCTTTCCTAGAAGACATCCAAATTTACTCACTGATCACAGGTTAGGGGCAAAATGGTACAGGTCCACATGCAAACTTCTCCTTTCCATCAGGGATTTCTAAGTCATCTGCTAGACTGTGAAATTTGCACCAGTTTGCACAACCTCGCTGGCCCCTCTGAGGTGGCCACGGGCAGCGGGGGCTTGAAAGGCCAATTGGTCACTATTCAGCATTTTGTTTTTCCTCTCGGGTTCTTCACATTCGTGTCTAATTTAAAGCGAAGCCTTGCAGCAAGCAGCATTTCCCTTGTCAGCGATGGATGCGGAGCCTGAGGCTGAGGGCTCACATCAGCACTTTGCTCGGCCGCCCGTCAGCAATTCCCGGCAATCCCTCGGTCCCAGCGGCTCCGCAGGGCTGGCAGGAGGCAGCTCCGCTCAGAGTGACATTCCCTGTGCTTCCAGGTGTCCCTCTTGCAATGTGTGACTCATGCAAGAAGGCAGCAAATGAAGAAATTACCTCTAATTAGTTTAAAATTGGTCTTTCTAATGATTCTGCTATTTCAGGAACCAAAAGGCAAGTGCTTTTCTCTTTGCAGTGAATCTTGCTCTCCAGAGGGATTTCATAGAACCATAGATTCTTGGAATGGTTTGGGTTGGAAAGAAAGCTTAAAGATCATCTTGTTCCATCCCCTGCTACGGGTTGGGAAACCTTCCTGTAGCCCAGGTTACTCCAAGCCCCATCCAACCTGGCCTGGAACACTTCCAGGGATGAGGCAGCCACAGCTTCTCTGGACAACCCCTGTCAGGGCCTCATCACCCTCACAGGGAAGAATTTCTTCCCAATATCTCATCTAACCCTGTCCTTTATCAGTGGGAAGCCATTGTCCCTTGTTCTGTCACCCAGACCCTTGTACAAAGTCCCTCTCCAGCTTCCTTGGAGCCCTTTTAGCCACTGGAAGGGGCTCTAAGATCTCCCTGGAGCCTTCTCTTCTCCAGGTGAATATCTCCAGCTCCCCCAACCTGTTTTCAGACCAGAGGGGCTCCAGCCTTTGGAGCATCTCTGTGACCTGCTCTGGACTCACTCCAGCAGCTCCATATCCTTCCTGTGCTGGGGATCCCAGAGCTGGAAGCAGCACTGCAGGAGGGTCTCACCTGAGCAGAGCAGAGGGGCAGAATTGGACCTGCTGCCCACATGGATGTGAGTACAGTCTGATGGAGAAAAAATTTCAGTGAGGTGGAATGTCAGGATGCTGTGGCCTGGATAGGCTGCTCCTTTGGCATGGGGGGACAGGGAGGCAGAGAGTGTCTGTCCCATGGGATAGACGTAAAATATGGGATATGGGGCAGTACGATGCCAAGCAGGACATGGATCAGGAGTGAAGGCAGATGGGCTATCAGGAAGAGCATTGGAGCACAGCTTCCTCCTACAGCAAAACAACTCTACAATACAAGGTAGTGGGATCTCCAGCTCACCCAGAGCCAGCTGGTGGCACCTGAGGGGAGGGACACCAGTGGCACCTGGAGGAGGAACACCCTGAAGGACACCCAGTACCAGGAGCATTGTACCCACCTTTGGCCTCTGAAGTCCAGCCTACAACTCCTTCTGGATGAGGAGTCAGTTTGCAGCTCATTTTTAATCTGATCTCAAAACACAACATAAATTGCTCGTTATTTGTGGCTGTAGCAAAATGATTCCTTTGACACCAAGCCTTTGATTTGGAATTAATACGGCAGCGGGTTTGCTGGAAATTAAGCTGTTCCTACTTCAACTTGCAGAAGAAAAGCAGATTTGTGTGTAATACGCTGACTTTTTTCTTTTTCTTTTGCTTTGCAGGACACAAAGGAAATTGCTCTGTCACTTGGAATGGCTGTGCACATCCTTTAATGACAAACCCGGACAAAACGATGCTTGGCCTGGAGTGTTTCAGGCTGAGTCCAGAGAATCGTTTGCCCTTGGAGCAGCCAGAAAGCAAAGCTCACGGATGGCAAGACCGAGCCATCCATCAGTGCTGGCCGATGGTAAATACGGAGCGTGCATGGCATGGGGGTCAGAGATCCTGTTCCTTGCTCCCCCCCAGAATGTTCAGGAGACACAAAACTGATGGCTGAGTCAGCTGAGTGCAGCACCACGGTGGTTTATAACCTGGAGTGGGAGGACAGGAGTCATTCCCTTTGTCCCTGTGTTTTAGCCACATTCGCTGCCTTTCAGCACAAGAGCTTTGCCCTTTGCTCCTGTGAGGGATGGAGCCCACAGGGAGGGAAGTGTGGAGACTGCATGTGACCCTTGGAGAAGGGCTGGCCCAGAGCCTGCCAGCCAGAATCCTTCACGTGAGTGCACCTCAAAGCTGGGATTAGCCAGGAATGTGAGGATAACCCCCCTGCACCCCTGTGCCCACAGCAGCCGGCAGCGCCATCCCTCCCTAAGGAAGGCAGACCCTGGCAAAGGAAAATGTCTCCACGTAGGATGGAAAAGCCCTGAGCAACAAGACTGCCAAGTTTCTAATTAGCTTAATTGAAGTGTGCTCTTTTCTTCCAATGGATGTGCCTGCGGAGAGCCTTCCTCAGAGGAGCAATCTCTGTAAGAGCTCCTTCTCTGCATGATGCTCATCACTCAGGATTGAAAGTGTCTGTCCAGAGCTGTCCTGCAGCGCTTATGGAGCCGAGGTCAGCTGCTTTCCTGCTGGCAGAGCTTCCTTTGGCACGTCACATCCGTCACTGATGGAGCATTCAGCGGCAGAGCAGGCGAGCTGGGCAGGCTCAGGTGCAATGCCTGGTCCCTGCTGTGGGGAGTACCAGTGCTGGACACCCCCCAGGCTCCCCATCCCTGAACATAACACCTTTGCAGGAGCTGCATGTCGGGGAGTCATAGAATATCCTGAGTTAGAAAGACCCACAAGGATCATCAATCTCACCCCCGTCCCTGCACAGGACACACCAAGAATTCCACTGTGTGCCTGAAATGCTCTGTGATCCCCTCCAGTGCTCTCAGGGCAGTCAGGGAGCTCCATTCATTACACTTCCAAGGTTATTAGATGGATCTGTAAGCCTCTTTTCTAACAAATAAGCTGTTTTTCCCAGTGCCTGTATCCGTGAACGCTCAGCTTTGACTCCTAACTCTGCTCAGTGGGATGGGAAACACTAAGTGTTGCCCATCCTCACCTGGCAGCTGGGGCTCTCCTGCAGGCTGGTGGCTCCAGCAGCAGGATTGGGGCGAGGGACCGCCCTCAGCCTGCACAGTGTTCAGCTGACAGGATTCAATTTCATGGCAGTTGGATGCAGGGAGTTAATTCCCAGTTGCTGCCATGCACGGAGCCTCTCTGCCACTTAAATGTGTCCCTTCCAAAAGGGGGTTATAATTGAAATTATTCTTCCTGCAGGCAGTTCAGCAGCCATGGAAGCCTCCTCCTTCTCTCTTCACTGTTTGCTGTTGTGGGTGGGCTCGTGCCCCAGCGGCTCCGACAGGGCCAAGCCCATACCCAGCACAGTGACCTTCAAATGGGTTGGAGTGGAGAACTTGGTCTGTGAAGAGATGAGCCAAATCTTTGGCATGGCATGGTGTGGCATGACAGAGATGTGTAGAAAGTGAAAATTACCTGGATTTGCCAAAGTGGTACCTTGGTCACCCTCCGCCTCCCTGTGTGGATGGAGAGCAGGGATGGTGCCTCCATGCTGTGCCAAACCACTAAGGATGACCCCAAACCACATGTCCCTACCAGGATCTGGACCCTACCCCTGCCCAGGGTGTCCTCCCGCTGCCCAGTGCCGTGTCCATCCTGGTGTGGGACTGTCAAGAGGAAGGCAGGATGTGCTCCCTACCCAGCTCCCGCCTTTCTGCCCAGCTCAGGGTTGAGTGACTGTGGATTCAGGGCCATCTGTCAAACTGGGGCTTGGTTTTATCAGGCTGAGCTTTATCCTTACTGAAGTCACACCGGGATTCCTGTCTCAGTGCCAGCCAGCCCTCACTCTCCTGCCGTGCCGGTGACAGGCGCGTGCTGTGCTCCAGCGAGGCTCCTGGCAATCCCAGAGGAGCCCAGAATGCCCTGGATAATCTGCTGAATATTAACTACACCACACGCACACGTGCCATCACCTCACGCTCACTGAGGGGAAAAATTCCTTGAAGTCTCAGGACAAGGAGTCAGAGAAAGAGCTGGTGTCTCTGGGCTGAGGCTCTGCTGGGCTCAGCTTAGGCTGGCACTGACCCCACAGCTCCTGGTCCTGGAAAAGCGGGGAATCCAAGCAGCAAATGAGCAGAGGATGTGGTGGGGCTGCAGAGCAAAAATGAGGAGCCAAAGATGGGGTTCAATGACCCCCGCCCTTTTTGGGACCTGCCCAGAAGACTGCAGCAGCAGGGACAGGGCTGGCTCCACTCCAGACACTTTTGATGTCTCTCTCAACTCAAAAGTATATGTATTTTATGCATTATATTTTATATATATCAACTATATTAAATTTATATGTGTGTAATATTATATATTTTGTATATCTCATAAATAAACTATTAGATACAAATATAACATGTTAGATACATATTATATTTAAGCATTTAGATATTATATTGTATATTACAATATATTACATTATGTATTATGTGTTATGTGTTCTGTATTATATGTGTTATGTATTCTGTATTATATATGTTATGTATTCAGTATTATATTTATCTGATCTATGTTTATAGAGGAGTTTGCTATGTCATCGAATGACATTGTGCATTAGGGAAAAAACACTATAATTATCATCATTCCGTTTTTTCTTTAGACTAAATGTACTTTTGCTTGAACTGTTATAATGGTTAATTTTTGGTTGTTATTTTTGAGTGCAGGCCCACACAGGCCTTTCCCACCTGTATCCAAGAGATCACTTTTACCACACACCCACTCATGGCCACCCTTGTCATTAAGCAAAATTGCTGCAAAATGAACCCAACGCAGTTGGATTTTGCTGGACAGCTAGTGATCCATCCTAGTAATTTGTGTTTTGCTAAATAATTTATTTAACATGAGGACTGAGAGTAGGAGACGGGCCCTCCTCCGCTCACTCGGGTGATGGAGAGGGAGCAGGGACACTGCTGGGGCATTAACCTCACACATTGACCATGGCTCTGGGTGAAAAGTGTTGTTTCTCCTCAATTCCCAGTCAAGCTGCTCATCTGAGTGATGAATTTCTCTGAACCAAAGTCCTGAAAGAACAGCGAGGGCTTAATTACAGTGAAAGGTCTTTGTGCTCATGCAGCACATTGCAAACCAGCTGGGGAGAGGAGCTGCTACAATAGGAACCTTTTCAGAGCACTGTGCTGGCTCTGGGGCACCTGGGGCAGAGGGAGGGTTTTAAAGGGAAAAAATACACCCAACAGAAGTCTGAGGCTCATTTGCATTCCCACTGCAGACTCCAGGCTGGCACTGCAACTCCAATCCACCCAGGCATCACTTCCAGCAAAAACCCCAAAGTGGGGAAAACTGGTGCTGCTGAAAATGCTCTTCCTAAGGAATATTAATATTTTCATCTTCTGGCCTGAGGGGCCAGGGCACAACGGCCGTGCCTTGGGAAAGGGGCCCCTTGGAGATGGCTCTGACCCTGTGCCTGTCACTCTGCTGCCGCTTTTTGCTGATGTCTTAAAAATAGTTCAAGGCCTTGTGGTTTTTAAGACAAAGGTTTGATACCTGTCTATTTTAATTACTTTCCAACAGCACAGCCTTTGTCAGCTGCCATCCTACAGGATGCTTTGCCAGAGTTTCCCAGGAATAGTGGGATTTCACTGGGAGCTTGCATGCCCAGTGCTGTACAAACACACAGGGTGCAGGACAGATGAATAGCCCCGGTGATCCAGGACTCCTTCACCAAGGAGAAGTGCAGTGAGGGGCAGAGGGGTTTTCTTTTGGGGTGCCCTGGACAGGTCTGGGACTCACAGCCACCCGCCTGCACCGGGACATGGTGGCTCAGCTGAGCACAGAGAGCGTGGGCAGGGATCCAGGGAAACAACTCCATGCTGGAAACGTGAACATGTGCTTTCTGGAAAGTGCCAAGAAAGCAACATTTGGAGGTTAAGAAATGGCAGAAAACAGACAGATTTTTCTTGTGTGAAATTCGGTGAAACGATGACTGTGAAGTTTCGTGGAGCACAAGCTGTGTAGCTTGGAAAATTAATTAATATTTGCTAAGGGCTTTGGGCTCCTCAGTGGAAGGTGTCAGTGGCACCACCGAGATGAGTGGCCAATGACAATGCAGCAGTGAAGGGGACTGTGGGCTCTGCCATGAGCCCCCTCACCACTGAGGGCAGTTTGGAGGGTGGTGGGCAGGGCTGGTGGTGCAGCCCAGGTTTGTGAGGGGGCACATCCAGTACAGACCTAGAGGGTTCTGTGCTCAGGTCCCTGATCCCTGATGAACCACAGTGAGATGGCAGTATCCCCTCCCCTGCCCCAGAGCAGGCCCAGGGGGCCCAGCTTTGTACCCTTCCAACATCTTTGCATTGGTTTTGAGCCAGAAACACCCCGCAAATTAAATTATTTATTCCTATGAAATGTGCTTACAACTGCAGAAGGAATTCACTTAATTGAGAGTGCAGCCAGCATTTTAATAAAACTATAAAAGGGTGAAACGTGAATAAACAGAAAAAGTGTTTAATCTTGGCGCAATCACTTGATGTTAGTGAGAGCATTTAGCTTCCAATATAGCTAAGCAAATAATACCAAGATCCCACGAGCAAAGAGATATTTTTATCCTTTTGCACAAGCCCTGGGTTTAAATTTGACATTCTAATTGTGAATTATGGTAGTCCATTACCATAGCTACAGGAGGCTCTGACCAGCCAGTGGATCACATTACTAATTGTGTCACAGGTTGGATGTGGTGGCAGCAATCCCTTGGGACTGCTGTGCCCTGGGTGACACCACTGAGCTGGCATCACAGCATGTGGCACTGTGGGCACAGCATGGGTGTAAGGTCAACATGGAAAACAGCCTGCACTTGTGTTTAAGGCACTCAGATCACAGGAGACGTGACAAACACAGCTAATAAAGGAGGGGCTCATGGCCAAAATCCCCAGGGATTTTGGGCACATTATGAGCATTAAACAGCAGCTGAACAGAGGTAACCACTTTGGCTTTGCAAGTCCGGGTCCTCCCACTGCTCTGGAGGGCTCAGAAAAGTGTTACAGGACAATTTTGGGCTCCTGCTGCTGGGGTTAGCTTAAATTCCTGTCCGGGATAAAGCTGTGGGAAAGGAGCTGCTTTGGCCTTGGGGCTTGCACAGAGTCCATGGGATCTGCTCTGATGGCAGTGCTCAGCACCTCTGCAAAACCAGCATAATCCCCTGTCCCACATCCTCCTCTCCATCACCAGCACCCAGGCTCCCTGTGTGATGGAACGAGGCAGCAAGAGTTTGGGAACCTCTCAAACCTGGGATTCAAACTCTCTGCTTAATAGCCTGGTCTCCAAAAAAAGCATTTGTATGGTGTACTGTAACCAAGGAGACTGGAAACTCAGGGAAAGGCCAGTCCCGCTTATCAGGGGCTTTTCTTCATCTCTGCTGGTGCACAGGATTGTGCTTGGTTTAATAAAGAGGTTGAAAACGTGTCTCCCTTTGCAGGGAGAGACAATTCTTCCCAAGGCACAGACATCTCAGCTGGCATCTGCCGACAGGAAAAATGGGCAGCTTAGAAATCCGTGCAGCCAGAAGCTGGAATTCTCTGCGCTTCTCCAGGCATCAAACTTACATCCAAATTGCAGAAATTACCGGGCATCACGAGCTGGAATCGCACCCAGGAAGGCTCCTTTTGCCAGCTGGGGGGGGTGGTTTGGGGGGCTGCACCCACATGCTCTGTCTGAGAGACCTCTCAGCTGCATCCAGAAGACATGGAGACACAGATCACTGGGAAAACCCCAGGGGATGCTGCACTCGCGGTTCCCAGTGTCCCACAGCAAGCAGCAAGGTGCTGCTCCTTCCATCCACAGGACAGAGCATTAATACATTCCTGACTATTTCAGAGCCTGTTCTGGGGAGGAAAGCCATTATTTAAACATTAATTCCTTGTGTGGGCTCTCCTGCAATAAAGCAGAAGTGCGGAGGTGTTGAAGGAATTACGTTTTTATTTAATCACAGAATAATTATAGGACCAGAGCTCTACGGAGTGGCTGTGATTGAGTTCCCAGCTCAGCCCCAGCTCACAGGAAGGGCCAAACCGTCTGACACCAAACACACAATAACAACCTCACGTCAGGCATGGCCACTGCAATGGTGCAACTGCTGGAGGACTGTTGGTGTGCCATAGAAATGTAAATAAATAAATAAATAAATAAATAAATAAATAAATATACGCACATATATATATTTAGTGTCCTGCAAGGAGAGTCCCAGCTCAGGCAGGCCTCTGTTTCCAGGGTGGTTTTGTACAGAGAGCTGCAGCCCTATCACCCAAAGCAGGTTGCCAAGGACACATCCAGACCACTCTCCAACTTTAAATTTTATACAGGTACCATTTACCAAAAGCAAATGAATTGCCCTGAGGGTGGTAAGTGCAAAAGCAGGGACAATGGCAGGACAAGTGGTCCTGGCTTCACTGGGAATAACGATATGCAGGGAAATGCCTCTTCTCCCTGTTCCACAGCCATGACTTGAACCTGGTTTTTGCCTTAAAATTTCCACCAGTTTCATCAAAACACTGATTTTAAGGCATAACTGCAGAGGCTGGGCTGACCTTCGAGCATGGGCAGTAAATTCCTCCAGTCATCTATGTTCAAGTAAAGCTTCTTCTCAGAAAAAACATCCTCACTTAGTCTGAAAACTTCAAGAGACTGAGAAAGTATCACTTCCCCTTGATAATTCGTTCCAGTGGTTAATTACCTCACTATTAGAAATGTGTCTTTTGTTCTAATTTAAATGTGTCTGGCTCCAGCTTCCAGTCATCAGCTCTGGAGTGCTTTCCTTGTTGGATTAAAGGGCCCTTTCAGTGCCTGTTGTAACTCAGAACGGATTTTGCGCAGTGGATTCAAGGCACCTCTGGATCCTCCTTTTGCTAAACCCCAGGGACTGCTGTCCCCCCTCACCTCTCAGAGGTGTTTTTCCAGTCCTCAAAGAATTTTCTTTTATTCGCTGCCTCTTGTTTGCCAAACCCCTCTTTAATTAACCACAGATCCCTGACCTGCCTGGAGTATTTCACTTGGTCACACAGGTATGTCAGGACCATGTCAGGACCCCTAACCCCCCAGCTGACCTACAGCTGTGCTGGGGCTGTTCCCTCCAGCCTTGGAAGGTCCCCCACTGCACAGCCCTAAGAGCACCCGTTGAGCTGCTTTTTTCCTACAGATTCCAAATTATTTTCACATTTGATGTTTTCTGGGACGCAGCCTCCCATTTTGTGAGCATGGCCTATATTTCCTGTCTCTAGGTCGCGACATTGTCTTGGATTTGATTAAAATCTATTTTTTCTTGGATGGCACTTGATTTACCAAGGAACCCAGATCTCACTTCTCCCGTGGGACACCAGCAGTCCCAGCAAACGGGGCTCTTCACCCAAACCTTGCAGGAAGGGAACCGTGTCTGAGAGCTTGAGGTGTTTCTTAATCCCAGAGAAGTGCCCTCGGCACTGGCACCAGCACTGAGCCCTCAGCTCCTGGGCACCACTGTCAGCACTAATAGGTTTAACATCAGGCCCTGTGGCTTAAGCTCCTTAGTAGGAGTAATGCTAGGTTTGTGGGGAGATTAGGGCAATGCTCCTGCTTGGGGATCCCCATTCCCATCCCTGGCAGCCCAGGAAGCACCGGGGAACTCCCTGCTCTGCTCGGTCCCTGCAGCTCTCCCGTCACTGCTGGCACGGCCATCCCACCAGCACAAACCGATGGCGTGTGAGGGGTGGCCAAGGAAAGTGGGGGATGACAGCGCATGCCCAGAGCTCTGGCTTGGCAACCAGACCCCAGGCAATCTCCCAGCCCCCCGGTGCTCCTTCTGGGTTATCGGGCAGACAAGGGTCAAGGGAGTGCTGGTGGGAGAGCAGTTGGTTCCTGGGAAACACAGAGGTGATGGTTGGCAAAGCCAAGGGTGCTGCTGGTGCACTGCAGGTGAGTGGCACAGCATGGGCACCTGGCACAGTGGTGAGGAGCATCCCATCCTGGGCTGGGCATGCGCTGGCGGCGGCTGCGGCGCGCGGAGCTGGCACTCGCCCAGCCATCCTTGCAATCACAGGGCTGCGAGCCTGAGGTGTTCTCAGCAATTAGATGTCACCTCTAACAGTGTCTCCAGTCAGCAGCAGCATCATTGCAGCTCAGCTCAGTGTGGGAGCAGGACAGCTCTGTCCCAGACCACTGATACCAGCAGTGTCCAGGGACCACCAGGTGACCTGGGAACAGCATTGGCACAAGCACTGCAGTCAGTACTGCACAGGCATCACCCACCCAGTGCTGGCCTTAAGGACCATCCCAGGGCCATCTCTCCCTCCCACCACAGCCCTGGGGTCACAGCCTTCATTCCCACATCTTTGTGTCACAGCCTGGTGAGCAGTACAGAACCAGAGTCCCTGTTTGGTGGGTGGCTTTGACATCTGTGGGTGTCCATCTCCCATGGGGACAGTTTCCAGGTCAGGGGACACCACTGAGAGCTCGCTGGGATTACTCATGGATTGCTCCTTGCATTGTGCAAGCAATTGTGTGCAGACACGGCATCGCTCCTGCTTCCTGGCTGGGTGACAAACAAACAGGATGAGACCACGCAACACCCACCATCACACAGGAGGACGTGTGGGGGCGTTTCTTCAGCAGTAGGGAAATCTCTGGCAGCTTCTTTGAGTGAGGCAGAGGCCAGTCTCCTCCTTTGACAAAACCAGTGCCTCTGTATGAGGCAGAATGGGGCCCTCTGTTTTGCATGGGAGAGTCCATAAATCATTATTGACTTGCTCAGCCCTCCTCTCACCAGAGCCAGTCTGGAAGTGCTCCAGAAGGGTCCTTGCGGAACTGCTCCTCCTCCTCCTCAGTGTTCCACAGCAGCACCACAAAACCATCAAGTAAATAAAGATAAGACTCTTACTCACCGCTGCCCACGTGAATCATCGCTGGGTCTCACAAGGGCAGCAAAAGAAAACACTCCGTTTTCCCAGACCTCTGCAAACCCACTAAAAAAAGCAATCCTGGCTGTCCCCTCGCCCTTGCTCTGGGCTGTGCCGGCAGCGCTGAGCTGCCAGAGCCCAGCTCAGGAACCCTTTGCCAAGCAGCTGCAGCCGGCACAGAACAGAGCATGGACTGTGCTCTCGGCAGCCTTTGCTGCTTTTCTGCATCTCTTTTGCTCTGCCAAGGCATTTGCACACAGGGAAAGAGCACCAGTGGGAAAGCACCAGAGGCAAGGCTGGCAGAGGGGGGAAAACAGTGTGTGCAGCAGGGACGTGACCTGAACATCGTCAGCCTGGGGATCTGCTGCCCTCCTGCACTGCCCATGCAGCTGAACTGGGCACTGGGGGCTCAGGTGGCTTCAAACCCCAGCCAAAGCCCTGTTCAGTGCTGTGAGGCAGCAGCCACATCCAGCACACTGCAGGGAGCACGGAGGTGCAGGGCTGGAATGCTGCTCCAGGACCAGCAGCTTATTATAGGGGGGATTAAGGGAACTGCTCTGGGAGTGAAGCACCCCACACCAGAACCACACCTTGCTGGGGGAACAGGCCACTGTGTTCATCTGGGCTCCTCTTTGAAACCTGGGCAGGTTTTATGGCTCAACAAATGGATAATGCCCCATCCCTGGAAGTGTTCAAGGCCAGGTTGGATGGGGTTTGGAGCAACCTGTTCTAGTGGAAGATGTCCCTGCACAAGGCAGGGGGTGGAACGAGATGAAGTTTAAGGTCCCTTCCAACCGAAACCCTTCTGTGATTCTGTGGCAACAAGAGATCTTGCCACCAGTGTATCCCCAGGGTCCCTCTGCCTCCCAGCCTCCACAAACATCTCTGTCCCAGCTTCCAAGCGATGGCTTTAAGAGCAGCCCTGTTGCAGAGCCCATCTGCTGTCAGCACGTTCCGGGCAGTGGCAGCAGCCAGCACAGAGCTCCTGCTGGGAGCAGGAGCAGGAAGAGAGGCAGAGCACCAGCCAGCACAGCCTGCATCCCCCACCACCTCTGAGACCAGCCAACATCCACCGCTCGCTCCCGTCGCAGGGCACACGTGTTGCAGCATGACGGATGTTTGCTCTGTACCGACCCAGGAGCCGAAATAAATTGCAGCCATACAATGAAGAGGCACTTTATTGCTAAGGCATTAGGCAAAGCTAATGTAATCCGAACTGATATTGAATACAAATCCTTGGCTGTGACTCACCCTGCTATTACATTGTGTTCTGCAGAGCAGCCGCGTGCCATCAGAAAGTCAGGCTTTAGGAAAAAATAAGAAAGGAACATGCTTTTCTTTCTGTCTGTGAAAGACAGCTGCAATGACGGCCAAATCACCCAATCATTGCCTTAATTAATAATTATTTGGAGCCTCCTGGGATTGATTGGATCATTATGACACCAAGTGAAGCCTGAAGAGGAAGAACTCCTGGGGGAAGACAGTGCAGATTCCATGTTCCCTTTAGCTCTGCTCACTTGCAAGAGAAGCATATCAAAGCTGAAGCAGTTCAGGAGCCCACAGAGAGGGAGAACCTGCATTTTTCCTGGGATAACTCATTCTTGCAAGTAACATGAGACTCTACAACCATCACCTGCTCTTTCTGCCTGAAGCCCAACACGGGGCCAAGTCTTGTGCTGGGGCAGAGCTGCAGCAGAAGGGCAAGGGGATAGGGGAGCTTTTTTCCTCCCAGCCTCCCTCCCCAAGACTGGAGCTGGGATCCTGCTCAGTACAACATTTGTTCTGCACAGGATGGTTTCAGATGCCACATTGGTGCCTGGTGCACAATTCACAGTCAGAACAGCACGTCACACAGCCAGAGCACCCTTCATCTCAGGGTAGGGGTGGGTTTCAGCAGACACTGCAGAATCAAAGACCCCAAACACTCCTACCAGGCAGGTGGTATCACTGCATAGCATTAGGTGAGATTTAGGTTTGAGCACAGCCTCGTGCTGAGTTAGGAAATCTCTGCTGCTAACCACACCTGAGGTCAATACTAATGCAGTCCTTGATCCCACAGCCAGCCTGAGACTGCAAATCTTCCCTCTAATACAGCCAAGAACCTCTCCCTGCTCAAACTCCCACTTTCCCTTTAACTATTCATTTCAAGACCAAAAAACTTGAGTAGATCAAATTGTGTCCCTGGTCCCCCAAGGCCATGAGCCCCAGAGCATCCCAGACAAAAGCCCAACAGTGCTGAAGGGCAGAGTCCATCCTTACTGAGTCCTTGTATTCCTGATCCCTTGCCAAAACCTGCATCCAGGCATCCCTGAGGACAGCCTGCTTATTCTCTACACCCCTGCACAGAACTTCTTGAAGTGTGCCAAGAAAATAAACATGATCCCAGAAAGAGAAATCAAAGTACCTCCCACTCCTGTGTTGGATCATCACCCTCTTGGATATCCATGCTGTGAGCACATGGGGATGAACTAACCATGAGTGCTGAGGGTGGAGATGGATCTCCAGCACAACAAGGTGTCATTCCTGGCTGCAGGCACACTTTCAGCCCCATGATATCCAGCCCAGTGACAGCCCCTGTGCAGCCCAGACCCCAGCAGCAGGGGCCTGCAGCAGGCATTGCATGGCCAGTTGGTGAGGGAATACATGGCCACCAAGCCAGTGCTGATGTCTCTTGCATGGACTGAAGCTGTTTTCCATCATGGGAGGCTGCACAGGCAGCACTATTTGGTGTGTCCAACTTGCCAGTGCCCTAGTCATAGAATCACAAAATTGTTTGGGTAGAAGGAACCTTTGATCTCCTAGTCTGAACCCCCTGCAATAAGCAGGGACATTTTCAACTTTATCAGGATGCTCAGACCCTCCCCCAAGCTCTGTCACTTTTCTTGTGAGCAAAGTCATGGATAAGCTGGAACTGTCCTGTTTTGGATTATCTCACCAGCTCCTGCTGGGCATCTGCTCTGGGCTGCAGAGAGACAGTGACCTTCAGAGGCACCCCTGAGCCCTGCACTGCACCCTAGTCCCCGCCCCAGAGACACCACATGTGCTGAGGCTGTTTCAGGTGATGAACATGCCTGCTGCTTCCCTGGCTTTGGGGAAGAAGGAATGAGTTGTGCCTCACACTGCCAGCAAAGCCCACAGTGAAGGCAGTAAGTCATCTGCTCCTCTCCCTCGCAGTGCACCCCTGTTTAATGAGAACATCCATCACCAGGGTTTTCGGAAGCTATCAGCATGTTCAGGGTGAAAGACTTGGCCATTGGTCACAGGGATCTGTCAGGGGCTGAAGGCAAAGGCAGAGGCACCGATTGCTTCCCAGAGCAGCATTGCCCTGACCTCCCGGAGCCCCTCATCTCTGGGATTTGGGATACAGAACGTGCCCTGTCCTACCAACAACATGTTCAGTCCCACAAAGGCAATGTCATGATGGTCGAAGCTTTCTGAGCATAGACCACTGACCCAGACCCTGGGATGGCCCCCACCTTCCTGGCAGTGCCACTGCAGTGCCACAGAGAAAGCCACACGCAGCAAAGATCAGCCCTACCTGGGTGCTGAGGCTGTTCCCTGGAAAGGTCAGGCTGGCAGAGCGCAGTCTCTGGGTAAACGCTCCCCAGCCCCCAGCTGTGCCATCCCTCAGCTGGTTTGTTTTCTCTCTGAAAAGCATGGGAAGCGGAGCAGAACTGGGAAGGCAGCAGGATGAAAGGGGATGCAAACAGATGGCAAGACCAGTGGAGATCAGAAATACCTGGAAGGCTTGAACTTCAGAGAATTGGTCTAATACGCGAGTAAGTGCATTTTCCACAGTGCTGTGCATGGCAAGAGGACAGGCAGGGGCTGCCTGATGAGTGGCTTCTGCACCATGAAATCAATCCCACCCAGCACACACAGGCTCTTTCCAGCAGGAATCCTTCCTGGGTCTCGCTGACCCACCTCAGGTCAACACCCATGGATGGCAAATGGAATTAGAGCAGAGACGAGTAGATGGAGACCTTTTTTTTCTGGAGTGGGAAAAAAGCTTATGAAAGTGAGGAAAATGCTTTTTAAGGAGGTGTGGGGCAGGGCTGTGAGCAGAGGAAGCTAGCACAGAGCAGTGTTGGTAGCAGCTCAGTCCTGGGGTGTGGAGCCTGGCACTGCTTCCCAAATTCCACATCCACCAGGACCACACACTGCAGCAAGTTCATGTGTCAATAGCAATTTGTGACAGCAACAAGCATTGCTCCATAACACCCCGAACACAGGCTCAGCAATCCTGAGGAGGTTTGTTTGACAAGCTGAGTTTTGCAGAGCGTAGGAGCAGCCTCAGTCAGGGCACAGTCCTGTCATTTCTTGAACACCCTCAAGGGTAGTGACTCCACCACCTCCCTGGACAGCCAGTTCCAATGCTTGATCACCCTTTCCACGAAGGATAAAGGTCCATCCCCATCAGCTGCAGGGCAGAGAGATGGACCACCCTGAGCCAGAATGTTCCTTGAGGCTCAGGGTTCCCAAGCAGCCCCTTTTGTGAACAGTCAGGCTTTTCAATGGCCACTGAGATGTTCCTCAAAGTACTGGGGCACAGAGCAGCATTTGCACCAGAGGAGCTGGCAGCAGGAATGGCTGCCCCCTCCAAGGGTGTTCAGGGCAGGGATCCCCCAGGCATTTCCCCCCACTTCGAAGTTTTACTGGCTCTGAGAGGAATGGGGACAGGACCCTGGAGCTAACCACAGAGGCAGCCCCTGCCTCGGGCAGAAAGGCTCCAAGGATGTTGGAGCATCCTCATGGGCTCACTCATGGGGTGATCGCAGAGGGCTGTGCAGACACAGAACAGAGATGACACTGAGCTGGGGCACATTCATCACATGAACACTGCACAAATCTGCCACCACATGTACAAAGGAGAAAGCAAGTGCAATGGCTTTACAAAAAGTCTTAATTTTTGGGGAACCACTAGAGAAAAATCACTGTCTGTGGTTACAGACGTTGTGTTATCAGTGTTACGTGCTCAAGCCCTTGGCTCCAGGTGTAAAGGCTTGTACAGCTCATACTCTCATCATCCTCAGACCCAGGGAGCCACGCAAGCAGCTGGGGAAGGTCCCTGTGACTCAGATCTGTGTGTCACCATGATCTTCCCATCACCCCCTCACATGCAATGTGACCTGCCAGAGCTGGGCCCCGTGAGCAGTCACAGGGTCACAGAGTCATTTAGGTTGGAAAAGACCTCCAAGATCATTGAGTCCAGTCTTGGATCCATTGCTACCATTTGCCCAGTGGATGCCAGTCGAAGCCAGGTCTAATTGTGACCATCCCTGGCTACAGGCCACAGCTGGTGTCAGGGGGGCAGGTCCCAACATCGCAAGGCTGGAAAGAGCTGCTCCAACTGTCTCCACCATGCAAAGCCCCCACCAGCTGATGGCTCACCTGAGGTCCTGAGTGATCAGTCATTACCTGTTCCACATAAGAGTTTGAGTCCTCAGGAGGTTGTGAGCACCTTTCGTCCTGGGGCAAGGCATGTCCTGATGAGGGGACAAGGCTAATTAACACAAAGTCATTACAACCAGAGCTGGAGTCCTCAGATGAGAGACTGAGTATACCCTGGACAGGGCAGCCACGTGTTTATTCCCAGTTTGAGCCCCTTGACTAATCCTCTCTGCCCACCCACCTCCTTCACTGCCAGGTTTAACCCTGCAGCATTCCCTCTAGGATCCCCACCAGGATAGCCCAGAGATATGGTTTATACAGGGGCTGCCAAGCTCCTTCCACCCCCCTGTGTACTAACACTGCCATACTCGACAGCTCCCCTTATCTGCTGCCAGGCAGATCAGGTCTGGCTGTAATTTCATGCTGTTATAAGCAATCACACTTGTAAAGCAAAAATCACGGTTGTGTTTCATGGCAGAGAATGTGAAGGAGGCTTTTAAGTGCTGGAGAAATCCCAGCTGATGGCTCATCCTTCCATCCCTCCATTGGCACCCTTCACTCATTCCAATGCTTGGACATCCCCACAGCCACCCCCTCATCCACAAATTCTCTGGGCAGCCAGTGCCTCACAGTAAAGAATTTCTTCCTTATATTTAATCTAAACCCACCCTCCTTCAGCTTGAAGCCATTTCCACTTATCACTGCATGCCCTTGTAAAAAGTCCTCCTCAGCCTCCCACCATCCTCAGTCTCTTCCACACGAGCCCCTGCCCTTTTTAATGGCTCTCAATAACAAGCCCCAGGTGGGAGGGAGCATCTCCAACCTGGCTATGTCCCACACCTGCCTCAGCTCCAAAACCCCTTCGTGCTGTGCTGGTGCCAAGGAATGAGTGGTCTGGTTATGGCCACACTCTGGGGACCTCCGGCAGTCACAGCCTGGCCTCACTGCCACTCACCCACAGCCCTTCTGCGCCAGCCCCACGACTAACACCGTTGTAGCTGCACCATCCCTCATGTGCCCTGGCAGAGCAGCACCACATCTACTCTGGGGCAGTGGCACGGTGCCCTCTGGGGACAGCACCCGCCCACAGAGTGTCCCTGAGCATGAGATGTGGCTCTGTTTCATGGGGTGTGGGAGGATAGAGCTCCCCTCACTCCCCCCTCACTCCTCTCGCTCCCCCTCGCTCCCCCTCTCTGCTGCAGGGACTGAGGGCAGGAGTGTGGATGGTTCCTGCAGAGCCGGCTGTGCCTCGCACCACGTCACACAGCACAGCTCAGACACCTTGTTAGACAGGCAGGGAATGTGTTGTGTGTTTTGGGAAGGAAACAAAACTCCTTATGGTGCTCTCCATCTGGGCTGAAAGGTTGCCTGGAAGGAAGGACAGCCAAGAGTGCAGGGCACAGGCCCAGAGTGAGAAAACCTGTCCTGCTTCCAGTGCAGCCCCCCTTCGTGGCTGTGCTGCCCTTCCCATGTGCCACTGTCCCCAGCAGTATCGGGAAGGGGCCTGGGAGCCACGGTTCTGCCAGGTAGGTATTGCAGGAAGAGAACACCTCGCTGAGGGCAGCCAGGAAAAGGACGGAAAGGATGTCAGGCTGCAGAGTGATGCAGCTTTTTGGCCAGGCAGGAGGGGAATGAGATCAGCTCGGCTGAGCTGTGGGGGCTCCTGGGAAGGGGGAAATGTGTTTCTCTGCCTGTAACTGGCAATTTTCAGCAATGAGCTGCGACAGGGACAGTGCAGCCTGTAGCTCTCCTGGCAGGGATAGGCTGCAAATGCTGCAATTTAGCTCCAAGCTGTGAGATAGATGTGACACCCCACCCAGGAATGGCCCCCACGCCTTGATTTCCACTCTTGCATCTCTGAAGAGTCGATGCTGTGGAAATGAGAAGGAAGGGTAGAGAAGAACTGGCAACTGCTCAGGACCCTCCTGAGCTGGGTTAAGGCTTGGACTTGATGATCTTAGAAGTTTTATCCAAGCTAAATTTTATAACTCTCACCCATAAGCTTTCCATGACCTCGTCCTCCACCTTCCCTAGGGAGCCTGGGAACCTCAGACCCCCGGACTCCATCCCTGTGGGTCGAGCCCTGTGCTGGCAGGGCTGTGCCATTCAGTGCCAGCCATGTCTCAGGAGAGGGATTATTGATCCATCAGCATCCGGCACTGGGGTGAAAGCCTGCTGCAAAGTGTAATTAATTGATCAGTAAGCGCTCAGAGATCCCAGATGAAAGAACCACGTAATTACTGAGTATCATCCGGTGGCACTCAGGGTAATTGCGATAACGGCTCAGGGTCAGCTCTCAGAGGCAGAATTACCTCAGTGTTTAATGCCACCCTCTGGGGACAGACCATGTCCTCCCTGTGCCATATGGAAGGGACTGGAGAGCTTGGGCCTGGGAAACAAAATCCCTCTCTGCTTTCCCTGGGATGCTGGTGCCTCTGGAGAGGTTGGGAACAGCGGGAGAGCTGTCAGGAGGGTGCAAAGTGAGGAGCTGCTCTCCAGAGTCAGGGCAGAGAGGGGACCTTTTGGCTCCCAGAGTCCCTCAGGTTGGACAAGACCACTGGAGATCTCCATCAGTGACCCCATCCATCACCTCCTCGTCACCAGGACCGAGGGAGCCTGTTGAACACCTCAGAGTTTCCAGAGGAAGGCATTGGAGCCTAAAAACTGATTATGCAGAAATTCAGCTCCGTGTGGGATTCTCTGACAATTCCCAGCCTTATTTTAGATTTTTTACGGTCTGCCATAAAAGCAGTTATAGTAAATTATTAGACCCACATGTGAGCTGTCAGGAGGCTTCTTCCATTTGAAATCCCCTGAGATGTTGTTAATTCACTGCACTCAGACAGGCTGTGTGTCCCACGCCCCTCCAGCCTTAGGACATTCTGGGCTTAGGGCCACTGAGTGTGCAGGGACCTGGGGCTGGTGCAGCACCTATTCCCATGGAGCTTTTCCCAGGCGTATAAAACCCCTTTGGAAATCAAAACCAGTCCTCACTAAGTCATCCTAATGGCCAGGTCAGGGAGAGTAGAGCAGTATTTGCTTCTATTGCCAAACACAAAACAAAAACTGATCTCCTGGATGCTCAGAAAAGATTTACAAATTTCTGTGGTTCATTCCATTAACCCCGTGTCTGCTCAGGGAGCTCAGCAGTCCTGTCTGCAACAACATGACCTCCTTTAACCCACAGCCAACGTTCCTTCCTGCTGTCCCAGCTCCCAGCCCTGCCTGAGCCACAGCCTGAGCAGCTCCGAGCTCTGGTGCCATCTCCGGGTGACAGGACAGGACAGGGGCACCTCCCGGGGGCCACAGGGAGCTGAGCTGCCATGGAACACACTCGTGTCATGCAGCCAACACGTAGCAGCTCAGTTTCCTTGCACAATAATTAGCTACAACTGGAAATGGCTTCTGCAGGGCTGGCACCTGGGCAGGGCCAGGGCTGCCATCTCTGACCCTGTGCCACAGAGAGTCAAGTCCTTTTGGAGAGGCACAAGTGCTGCTTGAGACCTGCTGGAGCTGCCAGGAACAATGCCGGGTGCTCCCAGCCAGCGACATCCCTGCACAAACACCCACCAAAAGCCCCTGCCTGCCTGCAGGCAAGACACAGGGAACGGGCAGCATTGCCCACCAAAGCAGGTATGGAGGGCCATGTTGGTTGGAGAGCGATTCCCTCCCGGATGGCTCGTGTTTGCAGTACATTTGCTAATCTCATGGCAGCTTGTGCTACATCTCCCACCGTGCGAACGCACACGCACACGCTGCGATGCTGAAGCCCTGCCAGGGCCCCACATAAGTGGCTTCCAGCCTGGCTCCTCCTCCTCCTCCCCCCCCAGTTTCCCTCCCACGGCTCCAAGTCGTGCCTGGATCCCTGTGGAGTCCCCCAGGTGCTGCTCCTCCGCAGACAGGGAGGTCGGTGGGCCTGGGGCCAGGAAGAGCCACTGGATCCTGTAACCAGCTGTATGAAGCACCAGGACCCAACACCAGACCTTCCATCTCCACAAATCCCTGTCCGCAGGATGTGAGCAGGTGCTGGGAGCCAAAGCGCTGTTATTCCAGAGGAGGCATTTATATGGCAGCACTTAGTGAGTGCCGGGAGCTTTATTACCAGCCCCTCATCACACTGACACACGCAGCAGCAGGATCTTTGAGCAAGCCTCCATAATTGCTCTGCACAAGTGAAATGCTGTTATTTTGCTAAAATGTCTGGGAATAAATATTCCTGTATCCATGTGAGCTCACAGTGCTGCAGGTTGGGCAGTGGCTCTGCCCCAGTGGTGACTCTGTGCCTGGGACTCCCCCAGCCCCCAGGCCAAGGCAGAGTGTGAGCGCCCCAGCCTCATGTGGCGACTGTGTGTTTTAGGGGCTTTTCTCTTAAAACAACTACAAAGCATCCACCCAAAGGCACTTGAGAGGTGGAGGGACGAGGCTGGAGGTGGAGAGAAGAGGCTGAAGGCAGTTAATGGCTTTCCACCTGCGGGAGCTGCGGAAATGCTCCCAGCAAAGCACGGGCTCTGCTCCAAGCTCTTACAAGCTAATCAATGAAACATCACAGCTTGGGAGCCGGGGCAGAGCAAAGCAGCACAGTATGGATTTTATTTTTTCATGCAAAGAGCTTTAGTACAAATCCCTTTTCCCCCCACAAAGAGATCAACCATCCTCTGCAGAGAAAACCAGCCCTAGGGCACTGGGGAGGACCCACAGGTGGACTGGGAGGGGGTTACCACCTTCCCAGAAAGGCACAGACAGAGTTAGTGCCACTGTCCTGCTCCCTGTGTCACCCAGTTCATGAGTGTTGGTCTCTGGATGATGTCCAAAGCAACAAAGGAGCAGGTATGATGCTGCTGGCCCATGGCTTTGCTGGCCAAGCCACAGACCCCATCAGGAGTGTGCTCTGTGGGGCTGCCACTGCTTCTACAGTGCTGTGGGGAAGCAAAGCACCACTCCCTACTCCAGCTGCAGGAGGTTTCTCTGACCTGAGTGATGCCTCCTGCTTTAGCTGCTGCTGCTGGATACTCCAGCCTCTAGGACCCCCAAGTCCCTCTGTGTCTTGGCACAGAAATGAGTTAATCTGAGTGGCTAGGCTGCATCTGGTTTAATAATTCACTTGTGCTGTGATCTGGGTTGTGCCATGTGGCTGCACGTCCCCGCTCCCGTTAACCAGCCCTGATCTCCTGCTTGTACAGCAATCACCAGGGATTTGGTATTTACCTGCAGACCATGACAACGTGAAGCTGTCACAGTGCTGAGTGCCAGAGCTGAACAGACTCATTAATAATTCTTCCTTGTGAAGATGATTCCTCCTCATCTGTCTGTTCTCCAAGATCTGTCAATGAGCCAGTTCACAGCCCACTTAAGATGTGCTGCACTGATACAGCATCACGCTGATTCTGTGAGAATGGTGCCTGATGCCACATCAAATACATCACAACAACCTACGACAGTGATCAGATACCTCCCTCCATCAAATGCATCATCTCCTCAGAGATCACAGTCAGCTGTTGGACAAAATCTGGATTTCACAATGCCATGGTTACTGGTGCCAATTGTAATCTGTGCTTTCCTTCTTTTCCCTTATTTCCTTGTTCCTTCCCCTTCCCACCCATCATTGGTGCTCCAGTCTCACCAGCATCTCAGGGATTATTCCCAATCAGCATCACCGAGGGATGCTGATTGCATCAGCTCCTTCGAGACTGCTTTTATGATTCCCATGGGGAAATTTTTGGGGCCAGATGGATGAAAAATATTTACCTATGGTTGGTGCTGAGGGCCAAGGTCTGCAGGCTGCACTCAGGTCATCCTATCCTGTCCCAGTCTTCCCCCCAGGTGTTCCTGCCCAGCTTGGGGTGCTGAGCACTGGTGCTGTGCCCTCCTGCCTGGGTCAGGGGACCTTAAAACATGTGGGGAGACATTGGTGTGAGTGAGAAAGTCAGGACATCATTCTGGAGACAATTAGTAGGTTACAGTAAGTGTAGATTAATGCAAAGAAATCTCTTTTTCCAGAGGCATTGGGATAGCACTATAGTCATGCTGCACTCTACCTCACTTCATAAAAACTCCCTGTTATTCCTCAAGGAAAATTGCCAAAGAGGACAACAGATCTGTGCACTCTTGGATTTACGAATGCCATTTTTTGTATCAGTGTTGGGTGTAGAGTAACTCCTCCTGCAATTTGTATTTGGGATGCGATGAGTAAATGCCAGCAGTGTCCTGGCAGAAATACCGATTCTGCAAAGGATGCAGAGAATGGAGGACAAGGTAGGAAAATCTCCCCAGAGCAGGTATTTTCCAGCAGCCAGCACTGTGTGGAAGGCAGATTTCTCCAGGTGTTGTGGGGATGGTCAGTCTAGGGGGGCCGTGGAGCTCGACAGCGAAGCTCAGCCTTTGGCTGCTCCCACCGGCTTAGCCTGACGCAAATCCTGCCTGAGCAAAAAACTGAAAATCACAATTAAAAAGTCTTTAAAAGATGTTGGACAGCACAGCACAGCACAACAGTGAGATATGGATATGGCAACCAGAGCAGTACTATTGCCTTGGGAAAGAGCCCAGTAGCCATGGATCGGAGCAGCTGGAAGAGCTGCAGTGCCTGGAGCTGGTGGGAGCCTCTCCGGGCACTGCCACGAGGAGCTTTAGTTAATTAAGCTCTGAATTATGAATTATGCATAGAGGATAAAACAATGTCCTGATTTATGGCTGGGGAATTAAGGTGTCACGGGCTCAGGTAGGTGCTTGCAGGCTTCATCCCTGGTGCAGGGTGAAAGCCTTTGTTCCATGATGGGATGGCTCCCTGGGATGTGACACAGGGACTCTGCAAAGCTTTGCTGTGGTCAATGGCCCAAGCAGGGACATTGCATCACTGAGGGACACTGATGGAGTGCAGAGGTGATGCTGGGACTCACAGCCCCCAACCCTGGCCAGGTACTTGGTCAAGGGCAGCGCAGGGGCCAGGCCACCCAGCACCCCAGGCAGGCTGCCCATGGGTCCCTTCCCTCCCGCTCCACAGGGACGCCACTGCCTGCCATCCCTTCAGCAAGTTTGTTTCCCTCAGTCCCCCCCAAACCCCAGTGGGCAATAGGGAGCCTGTTTCTGAGCCATGCAAAGTCTTCTTCTGTTGACAAGGAACAAGGACTTCCCTCCTGAGCGGGCCCCCAGCTGTGCCTGCCGGCACTTGCTCAAAGGGGCTGGATCCCAGCCTGTCCTCTGGCTCAAACCCCCCATTCAGCACCGTGTTTGGAAGGCAGAGCAGGGAGGCAGCCAGCTCCCAAAGCCAAAGGCTGGAGTGGCTCTGCCATCTCAGAGGAACAAAGGCCTTTTCTGCCCTGGGACAATATTGCCACTCACCAGTGATGCCCTAAGCCAGTGGAGCCTGGGGATGGCTCCTTTCAGCTGCGCTATGGGAGACCTCAGCTTCCAAGTCTAAAGCTGAGGTTATTTTTCCGCTTCCTTCTGCCACTGAAGCCCCCCCCCGGGCACTGTGGAGGAGGGCTGAAAGCTTCCCAAGAAAGCTGCAGGGAGGAGGTTGGTCCCCTATGTGCACAGAGGGCTTTTGGGGTCAGAAACCTGGCACCCCATATCTGCCCTGTGTGCCCTCACAGGACCCCCACAGAACAGCTGTACCATCGTGTGATCCTCAACAGGATCCCCAGCATGTTTTGGGTCTGGAGCCAGGAGTCATGGATGTACCCTGGTGGAGTCTGTCCTTCCAACACCTCTGTCCCGATCTCCCCCCTGGGACTGTCCTGCTCTGCTGTGGGGGGCAGCAGCTGTGGGGATGCAGGGTCAGGATGTGGGATGCAGGATGTGGGATGCTTCCCACAAGTCAGATGTGTCCGAGGGCTCCGGAGGTGATGCTCAGGTTGGACAGAGCCCCTGGCAGTGCTGGTTCTGCCCCACGAGTGCAGGGAGCTGAGAGTGGGTGGCGATCAATAGGCACAACTGCAGAGCAAACGCAGCAGCACTGGGCTGCTGCATCACCGTCACGAAAATAAATGAGAGATTGATTTTCCGGGCAGTTTGGATCTCATGGATCTCAGCAGCCATGACAAGTGGAGCGCAGACAGGACCAGCTCAGTGGGGCTGTCACCTCCCTGCACTCCTGAGTGCTGAGAAGCAGCAGTGTGAGGTGGCTGAAGGCTCAGACACTTGGAACAAGGGCAAAGCAGAAATGAGAGGCTTCAGGGTCGCACTGGCAGTGCAGGGGGCAGACTCCAGGCACGGAAGGAGGCAAGACTGGGGACACTAAGAGGGATAGGGAAGCAGGTGCTTTGTGCTCCCTGAGGGATCTCCTGGCTCACAGGCACCAGCCACAACCCAAAACGTGGTGAGCAGCACTCGCCTGCTCACCAGAAAGGCACCGTCTGCCTTTAACGTCTTATCTTCAAGCTGCTCTTGCTAAGTCACATCTGACTTAATTATGGTAATTAAGATTGACATTAATACAAGATTAAAATGTGAAATTAAAATTAGCTGCGAAACTTATCTGAAATTTTAGAGCAGTTATTGATTTTCTTCACTGTTAATCAAAGGTCTGAGGTAACGGCCAATGAACAAGGCACTAATTAGAGTAATGCCCATAAAGTGGCCTCAGGAGATGTTTCTCTTATTTCCTTGGAATACCTCAGGTCTCTGACCTTGCAAACATGTCCAGCCCTGAGTGCTGCTGAAGGAGCTTGAGAGGCCACGTCTCACCCGCTCTTGTCAGCACCACTCCCAGTATGGAGCCGGGCTGCGCACTCACCGATGAGCAGTGGTGCTCAGTGCTTCACGGTGCTGCACAGCCAGACACAATGCTGGAATGGCTGGTCCAGTTGGAAGGGGTTCAGGATGACAGGTCCCACCTGCAGGTAGAAGGGTCCTGGTATTTCCAGGAGCAGCAGGAGCACAGTGACCCCGGGAGCACTGAGGCTGCTGGCTCTCACGCCGCACACATCACTGCTGTTTCTCAGGTTGAAATTTCACGGGCCATTAGGCCTCAGTGGTGGCTGTGAGAGGGAAATTATTCCAACCACACCAGCTCTGGGGAGTGCATCCCATGGTGTATCCTGCAGTTCATCTCAGCCTGTCTCCCCACACGCACTCCTGCCTTTCAGCTCACTCAGGTCTGCAGCAAAGGATTAGAGGGACAAGGGGACCCCAGTACTGCTGTGAGACCCCCCGGGCTCACTAAGCAGCACCACTCCCAGCAAAGGGTTCCTTTCCCCAAGTGTGATGCCTTGGAGTCACAAGGTGCTGTGTTGTGGGAGCTGGGCCTCCCTGCACTCCCTAAACCTGGCTGAGGAGCTGAGGCTCAGGTCTCACCATTCCCTCTCCAACACTAACAACTTTTGCCACTTCGTGGGCATTTCTGCATCACAAATACAGCGTTTGGTCTCTTTTCCTGCCTGTTTCCATGGCACTGCTGTTGTTATCTGGCTATCTTAGGAGTTTACTACAATGCAGATGAGCACAATAAAAATCACTCAAGGAGAACTGCTAAATGATAGGCAACTTTTATCTTTAATAATGTCAGGTTGGGAGAGAAGCGGGGCTGGAGTGGAGGGGGAGCAGAGCAGGCTGCTCTCGCTCTGCCACAGATAGCTTTGTTCAACCAAATTAAACCTCTGAGCAGGCGAGTCCCACTTGGATATGAAAATGACAGTGTTAAATAACACACTGTACCTCTCAGTGATTTCTCTCTCTTCCTCATTTTGTCCTTCTCGCGCCTGCTGCCCAACTGCTCCCAGCTGGCTGTGGCTCGGAGTGACACGGGGAATGCAAATGACCCTCTGCCCGCTCCCCAGCATCCCCAGGCTGCTGCCTCCACTCCCAGCGGCGTCGGTGGAGGAAGGAGCTCAGCAAAGCCCAGAAGGGAAAACGGCACCAGGATCAGTCTCCGTGTTTGGACAGTTCCTTGACTTGATGTGTTCTGCGTGGTGGCATTGGTAGTGACACCAGTGTGTGATGGTTGTTGCTGAGGTAACGGGATCAGTGTAATTGCTCTCCCAAAGGTAGCGGGGACTTCTCAGATGGCAGCATCAACAAAGTGGCTGTTTGGGGGAGAGACTGCGCTCTGTCTCGTGCTGTTTGACACTCGTGTCATGCTTTGTGACATTGTCCTGCCTATCTGACTTGACAGGTGTAGAGGCCGGGAGGACCAGGCAGCTCTCACTGGGAGGTGGTTTACAGTAAACATTTCAGGGCAGGATTTGGGATTTTAAGAGAACGAAGCCTCCGTTCCTGTTCTTATCCAAGTCAGTGTAATTACACCGTGTCCCCTGATGGGCTCAGGAGGGGCCTGCTGGGAGCCCTGGGCTCACAGTGGCTGCTGGTGGCCTGGGTAGGAGGACATGCAGGACCAGACTGGGTAGAGAGCCCCATGGTCAAGCACACGGTTCCCTCGTAGGCAAGGAGGTTGTGGAGCTCCAGGGCCAGGTGCTGAGCAGGGACTGTCTGTGTGCTGTTTCTTTTGCCACAGGACTGAGGATATTCCAGTGCTCACCCGTAGCCACAGTGCCAGTTCCATAGGGGACCCCGAGGAACACCCACAAACTGTGAGCTCTTCTATACCTAGAGCCCCTGCCCCACTGAGGCCAGGCAGGTGCAACTCTCTCCAAGCCAGCCTTAGCTGGCACTAGCAGCAGGACCAGACTTCAGTGTGTGTCCCCAAGGGGGCCATGGGGCCTGTATCAGCCTTCCCATAGCACCACTGCCCTACTCACAGTCTGCTTTTTGGGAGCCAGAGGGCAGGGAATGGGGGTAGGTCTTGCCTTGAGGAGGGAGGTGAGAGGAGCTCTGGGTGCTGAGGGGGTTTTTGGGTGCTGAGCAGAGTTGGGATGCTGAGAGAGGCTTGAGATGCTATGGGGGG
>NW_020884906.1:7904675-7943719 GCF_003945725.1 Corapipo altera
GCCCGGCCCCGCTCGGCGCGGCTCCGCTCGGCTCGGCTCGACGCGGCCCCGCTCCGTTCAGCTCGGCTCGGCTCCACTCGGCTCGCCCCAGCTCGCCCCGGCGCGGAGGCTCCGCCGCGTCCGCCGCAGGATGCCGGGGCCCCGCGGGCTCTGCCTGCTCGCCCTGCTGCTGCTCGGCACCCCCGCGGCCCCGCGCCCAGGTAAGCGGGGCGGAGCGGGGCGGAGCGGGCCGGGGCTGCGGTGCTCCCCGGGGCCCAGCGCCTCCCGGCTCCGGGGAGTGGGCACCGCCCGGGGCGGGGGGATGCAGCCCGGACGGGGAGCGGGGAGTCGGACCGGGAGGGTCTGCTGGAACTGGCCGTGGCATCCTCGGCCGGGAACCCCTAGCTTCTGCTGCTCCTGGGGCCGGGGTGAAACTTCTGGCATTGCGGGGGAGCGCAGCGGCAGCGGCAGCGGAGCGGCAGCGGGCGCGGGCCCGGCGGGACGCGGAGGCTCAGCACCGCGGGGCGGACAGCTCCCGCAGCTCCGGGAACCGCGTTCTAACGGGGAGCCGAGGGCTAAAGGGGCCGCGGCCTCCCGGGAGCCGTGCCGGACCCTCCGCCTACCTCCCGCAGGCAGGCAAGCCCTATGTGTCCCCAGTCCTCTGTCTGTCCCCAGCCCCCGGGGTCCTCACTGCCAAGTCCCCACCGGTGTTCCTGTCCCACCGTCTCGGGCTTGCAGGGGGTGGCCGTGAGGGGGTGTGTTTATCCAGGGGCTGCATGTTCATTCCGCGTGTGTCACGTTTCCACGCAGACCCGCTCCCGCTCCCACCGCCGCGATGACAGACCTAAGAATAGGCTCCGGGACGTGCTCGCGGGTGACTTGGCAAAGTCATCACAAACTCGCGTGGGGCTTAAACATGACAAAAGTGGTGCCTGTATCCGATCCCTCGGCACTGGTGGGGTGCTGGGATGAGGCAACTGGGCTTGAGTGTGTGTCCAGATGGGGTTACCAGGGCGGACTGTTCAGTGGGAGAACGGGAGAGGCGGGTGTCTGCCAGTGCTGCAGTGTGTGCGGGGCCCGAGGCTGCCCTCCAGGGCTGATGGGGGGTTTATAGCAAGGACGACAAGCTCCAGGTGTCAGGAGTGTTGTGCAATGCTGCCTGCCCTCTTTGGTCCCTCATGTTCAGATTGCATTGAATGACTTTGACTTTTTGGCCTTAAACGTAGCTCTCTAGACAGGGACTGTATTACAGAATCCATCCTTTCTGGGCAGCAAGACAGAAACGAGCATAGAGGATGGCATTTCTCTCTCACCTGCATGGGTTTGTGTTCTGCATATGGACATGCATGTATGTGTCGAGGAATCAGATTCAATGTCCCTGCCAGTCCTGGCATCCTGTTCCAGCATGGGGACACAGAGAGGCATGCTCCTCTGGTTACACAGACACTCTGGTCCCAGCTGGTGGTGGGTTGTGAGTGCAGTGATGGTCCCTGAGCCCCCCGGGGGGGTCTGGAGGAGCTGGGAAGCAAATCCAGCAAGCACAGGCCCAGTGTGGGGCTCACAGCTCCCACACTGCCTCGTGTGCTGGAGGCAGGAGAATTACCCCAGTCCCACTGGGAGCATCAGCAGGCAGCCCAGCTCCCCGGGAACAGGATTTGGCATGATCTGCTGTAAATCTAAGGATAGGAGAACACAGCGTGCTGAACTCCTCTTTCCTTGGCAGAGAGAGAGCTGATAAATTGTTGACCCTTTACAAGGTTTGGTGAATTATTGCTGTAAAAGCTCAACTCCTGCCTACACAGCCTGGAGCCAGCGGTGATGTGGCAGCTCTGCCCGTGCCTGGGAGGGTTGTTGATCTGTGTGGAGGGGGACACAGTTAGGGCCCAGACCAGCAAACCATGCTGTTCTCCAGCTTGGGGGGAGAGCAGGATCAGACCCTGCAGAGTCAGATTGCTATGCTCCATCTGCTGCTCTTTCAGTTCACGCTTTCAAGAAACAACCAATTTCACATGACTTGCACCCATCGGGTGCTCGGCTGGTGGCTTTTGGTGCTCTGCACTGGTGAAGCCATTTAGATCACCAGAGAGGAGGTGTGAAAGCCTCTCCTCTCCTCTCGGCATCCGCTCGCACCCACCCACCGGCACAGAGCGGAACAGGCAAGACAGGCACGTCTCTCCGCAGGGACTTGTGCCAGGAGGCTCCGGGCAGCGGCGTGCGGGGAGCAGTGGTTTGCAGGGAGCACGGTCACCAGCGGGGGTATTTGTTTAGCACCGTGAAACGATGCAGAGGCAAACATGGGGCGTGTGGGCAGCTGAGGGCAGAGAAGGCAATGCTGCCTGTGCTGCCCATGCAGTCTCGGGCTGGGACCGACCCCTGGCAAAGTCTGGTCACTGGGGATGGCAGGGGCACAGTCAGACCCCTGGGAGATGATTTCTACATATACCCCGTTTAGGGTGTCCACTAGAGGCTGTGACGAGACCAGCAAACCCTTCCCGAGGCTGCGGTGCCGGAAGCAGAAACGCAGCCAGGGGTGCTGAGCTTTGGGCTCCTCTGTAGCTTCGTGATCTGTGCCCTCCCTTCTCCGAGGGGTTTGGGTACCCCCAGGCTGGCTGTCACAGTGCAGCACCAAGGCACAGAGATTCCTTTGGCCGCGTGGTGAACGCAGCACCACGGGAGGCTGTTTCCAGAGAATCAGGTGTGTCCAGCAGGAAGAAAAACTGAGCGTGAACTCGGCAAGGGCTGCAACAAGTGCACAGTGAGCTCTCGCGGCAGCGCCCCGAGCAACGAGATAACGGCACAGGGCCAGGCTGCCCGAGGGCTCTGGCCAGAGATATCGGGAATGGGGATTGTCTGATGGAGAGCTATCAGAGGCCATGGCAAATGGCTCCTCTTCCTTCTCTCCTCCTTGGCAGAAAGGACAGGGAGAGCCTGGACTAGGGGCAAATGAAATTAGTCTCTCTTAGCCATCTGCTTCTCCTGTATTTCTTACCATTATGAATATACAAAGATGCCATTTTAAGTGTAGTTTTCTGGATGTCACAGTGTCACAGACATTTCCTTCTGTACATTTTAAACTTTGTCCTTGAGGGATCTGTACCAGGATTTGGGGCTGAGGAGGCAGGCTGCACCGATTCAGCTGAGTGTGCTCCCTTGGCATCCAGGATGCCAGGCAGAGGTCTTGGAAACTCAAACCATGTGAAAAGGGAAGTGCGGAACAAATTAGTGTGTGATCAGCCCTTGGAAGTCAGATTGTGCTGGGTTTGGAGGCTAATGGGTAGTACGTCACAGATGAGGCAGAGGGGTGTCAGGGCATTGCTGGGCAGGTAACGTGGGCATCGAAGTCAGCAGGTGTGAGTATGGCCCATCCTGCCAGCAGGCAGGGATGTTCCATGCTCAGTGCCAAGCACTAGGGTGCTTTGTTATCCCATTCTGTACAAACAGTTGTTTTTTTAATGAAATGAGCTTTGTGTGATTAAATAAGACGCAGCTTTTGATTTTGACTACAAGCAGCCTCAGAAATCCGTGTATTTTCCATCCTCTGTCACTGCAATGAGTGCAGCTGCTTCCAGCGGGCTTTGGGCACAAAAAACCTCAAACCAGACTAACCTTCTGTGACAATCCAAAAGTTATTTACTTGATGCGATTTTATTTTTCAAATATTTGAAAGCAGTTACTGATCAGTAAAATACACTCCAAGGAAATCCTGTTACAAAACACAGGCTCTATTTTAATTAGCATGACGAGGGCGACACGGCTGGAACTGGGGCCTGCCACCGAGTGCATCTTTCAGGAGCTCAGAGATGTCTATAGGAAACACTGCGTGAGCACTGGCTTTCCAATTTTCCAGTCCATCAGGATGGATTTACACTCTTGTCAGGGGTATGAAATTGCTGAATTCAGTGCTGAGAGTTTTGTAGCTTTAACCACTTGGTTTGCCAGGCACAGGGTGCTCTGTGAGATGGGAATGTGTCTGTCCCTGCTCTGGCCCCAAGGACCCACAGCTCTGTGGGGGGTCACCCACTGGATGTGTAGCGGGACACTGGCACCTCGACAGCACCCAGCCTCCTGACCCCACCAGGGCTTGAGTGGGGTGAGCACCAGGATGAACACACCAGTGTGGAGTGTGGGGGCCATGGGCAGTACCCGGCCATGCCCCTTCATTTGTGGGGCAACACAGGAGAAACCTTGGGGTGCAGCTGGTGCCAGCCCTGGCAGAGGGGATGGGGACACACCACCCCTCAGCTGGTGCCCCCCAAAACAGGGGGCAAAGAATAGAGTGAGAGAAGGCTTGGGGGGGCTGTCCAAGGGGAGGGAGGGTTTGGCATCTCTGACTCAGGTTGCTGCCCTTCAGCTGCTGCTCGTAGCTCTGTTCTTCACTTTCCAGAGCCCTTCCCAAAAGAACCTGCTTCACAGGATCACTTTTTCTGCTGATGCACACGTGAGCAGTGCTGGATTGATGGGATGCAGGGAGCAGGTCCGCATGGTGCAGGTGCCTCAGCAGCTCTCACTGCAGCCCCAGGTCCAATGCAGTGTCAGGTAACTCAGCCTGCACGAGCCGGGAGAAGGGAGAGAGAAAGACTTTGCAGCTGGAGTCATTCCCGCTGAGGTGCTCAGGGAAGGAAGGTGTCCTTCATTCCAGGGACAGGCCACCAGCTCCTGGCTGTCTGTCTCCTTTCACAGCTTGTTAACAGACAAGTTGTTAAGGATGTTCTCGTTCTGTCCCATGGGGCTGGTCCCGTTCTATCCGCATCCTGCTCTATCCACATCCTGCTCTATCCATGGATAAAAATACCTGCAAAATGGAAACAGCAGCCACAGAGAGGAGTGAGAATGTGTGAGAGAAAGAGCCCTGTGGATACCAAGGTCAGTGAAGGAGGAGGACGAGGAGGTGCTGCAGGTGCCCGTGGTGCAGCCCATGGTGAGGCAGCTCTGTCCCTGCAGCCAGTGGGGGTCCACAGGGCAGGAGAGATCCACCTGCAGCCCATGGAGGACCCTATACTGGAGCAGGGACCCCGTGGCAAGCCCATGCTGGAGCAGGTTTGCTGGCAGGACTTGTGACACCCTGGGAGACCCACGCTGGAGCAGCCTATTCCTGAAGGAGTGACCCTGTGGCAGGGATCCACAGTGGAGCAGTTCCTGGAGGACTGCAGCCTGTGGGAAGGACCCACACTGGGAAGTTCATGAAGAATTGTCTCCCATGGAAGGAACCCCAGGACTGTCTCCTGTGTGAGGGTGGAGCAGCTTTGGTGGGCACCCAGCATCCCTCCAGTGCCAATGCAGAACATCTGCAGGGTCACCTGTGCCACTGGGAAGGTGAAGAAGGGAAATAAATGAACTTCCAATGCTTGCAGTGACCCCCTTTTCACTCAGCTGTGTTGTGTTTCAGACTTCACCCATAAGGATTTCCAAAATCAGAGGTGATCCATGGAACTGGGCAGCTGGAGGAGCTAACTGGAGCCTGAGACTGAAGGGGCAAAGCTGAGAGCAAGGGAGACTCATTTTCCATACTGGAGAGTTACATGTTGTAGATTTCCATTAGAGCCCATGGCATTGGCTCATACCCACATGCAAACCTTGGTTATCTCTGGCTTGGATCCCTATGCCCAGGGGATGCTTGAGCAGCCATGGCCAGTGCCTGGCTCCTGGCACAGCTCAGGGCCCCCTGGCAGCCCCTGGACCCCCAAAAAACAGATGATGTCAGGAAGGAACTTCCAGGAGCTGTAAAAGTGGGGCTCAGCTCGCAGGGAGCTCCACCACTGCTTTTGAGAAAATATTATTCCTGGCCCCGTGTCCTCCTTAGGTGACATGGATGTAGGATAACAAGCCCTTTGAAGCGTGCTGCTGGGATTTAGTGTCACACTGTCACAGCTGTGGGAGCTGCACTGAGCTGGAACTCAGGGATCCAGATGAGTGTCCTGGTCCTGGCTGCAGACAGGGCCCATGGGGAGTGAACAGGGACACGCAAATCCAGCCACAGGGGTGGAGAGGGGAGTGACAGCCCCCTGGAATGGGGATCCTCTGCTGCACTGCTCTGTCCCATGGTGCCAGGGGGCTCAGGGCTGTGGGTACATGGACACAGTGCTGTTCCCAACCTTTGCTCGGGAGGGACGGTGTTCCTGAGCAGCTGAGGAGCTGCTTTCCCTTCTGTTCCCTCTTTTTGCTTGCTGGAGCTCCTGCTGGTGGTGCAGCTGCGGCTGGCATGCTCCCAGAGCACAGCCCCGACTCAGCCATCTCTTTTTTTATTCCTTTTCCTCCTTTTCCTTTCCCTGGGAAGAGGCCAGGAGAGCAGCTGACCAACCCTGAGCGCTGGCTGAGCCTGGTGCTTTCCTGACACAAAGTGAGGAGGCTCTGCCTGGATTCCCAGGTCTGCAAGGTTAAGCGCAGAGTTATCCAGACCTTTCTCCCTTTTTCCAACCCCAGGATCCCATTCCTGCAATAGGTGTTTAACCCCCAGAAAGCCTGGCAGACTGCCCCCAGGGGTTTGGCTCATTGTTCCTTCCTAGGGGTGAGGGCAAAGCACCCCAGGGCAGATGGCTGCAGCAGGAAGGTGTGAGGAGACTTCATGGAAGTGAAATCCAAGCTTCTGGCAGAGAGGAGGGATCCTATGAGCAGCCTGGCCACTCAGCCTGGCTCCAAAGGCACGATTCCAAGTGCAAAGCTTTAGTCTGGGAAGGAAATTTGGTGCCAAATGCAAAGGCATCCAAAAACTGAAGCACGACAGAAGGGATAACTGTGGGGTGGATCCTGGAGCAGCGTCATCTGCTCAGCAAGAAGGATTCTCACGTCTCGGTCCGTCTCGCTGTCTTGCACAGTGGTGTGTGATGTGCCAAAACCAGGAGCCGAGGGGCCAGGAGTCTCCTTGGGAGGGCAGCTCTGCAGGGTGACCCCAGGGAAGGGACAGCAAACCTGGTCCCCGGGGCTACCAGGGGGCATTTGGTGACGTGCTCCAGCCCATGGTCAAGGGCACCACTGCAGGGACCTGGCACAGCGGGCAGGAGTGGGCAGGCAGGCACAGGAATAACAGGGGGAGTGAGGGAATGTTCTGGAAACCGGTCAATTCAGGGCAATTTCAGAGCTAGTCAGAATGGCTGAAAATATTTAAAATTCAAGAGAGAATCTCCATCTGACTTTTTAGGGTGGATTAATGGAGCATGGCAACATTTTGTGGATGAGATGCTTCATCTCGGGTAGAGTGGTGGCTGGGGGACAATACTGAGGACATCACTTCTGATGTCCCCTCTGCCACCCTGCATCTCTTCCATGATGATGGAGCTGCACAGCGATCTGCAGAAACAGGCACTGCATCTCCTGATGCTGATTTGAGTGCAATTTCAGCAAAAAAACAGGCTACTCCTGACATTCCTGAACTTCCATTTACAAAGATACGAAGTCCCTAAATTGACAGACCACTCTGGCATGAGCCCTAAGAGCTCCCAGTGCACCCAGTACACCAGCACATCCCCTCCCACCACAGGAGCTCTGCAGACACAGTTTAGCAATGTCCTCGTGGACATGTCCAATGTCCTGAGAACATCCTTAGAGACTTCAGACCATTCCCAACATTGTTGGGGTTAATCCTCTCTGGGACAAAGGGGAAAGATCCTGGGGCAACACTTTCCAAAGCAGTCACCCACTGCAAAGCCACCCCAAAATTTGGGGCCCCAAGACAAGGAAAAGCTCCTTTCCAGGAGCCCCCACCAGACAACATGTCTCCCTCCACTCCTTATCATGCATCCATATTATCCTTGCAGCAGTTTTTAAACTGCTGCTGGACACCACATTTACATAAATATGTGAGCCAATGAGGTCTAAAACCCTGGTGAGCTCTAAATGGTGAATTAGGTTTTTGGAAAGAGGATTTTATCAATTTACTGCGAGTGCAAATCAACAGCAGAATTTACAAACCCATCAAAAAGCGAGGTGACAGTTTGGAATTAATCCTCTGCCCCAGGCACACGATGTACCTCCACAAACATCTCCCAGCATAAATATATTTGAGAAATAGTGAAGGAAAACGTAACTCCTAATGCCTGTGCACGCTGGCGGCAGCGGGAGATGAATGGAAGTGAATGTCATCGGGAAGGTGCTGCCGCCTCCTGCTTTATTTTTATCCAAGACTCAGTCCCCAGCCTGCGCGGAGGTATTGCAGTTTGTGCCAGAATTTTCCCCCAAGAAAATTTCCCCAATAATTTCTCTTCCTCATGCATTCTTTAAAAAAAAAAAAAAAATTAAATATAGTTCCTCCCCACACTCACCCCCAGAACACAGCCCCCCCCCCCCCCCCCCTCCCCCCCCCCCCCACCCCCCCCCGCTTGGAGCAGCCCTGGAGGCAGCGTGGCCTGGGGGGACGAGTTTCTGCTTCCCCCCCAGATCGGAGGGGGTGGGGGTGGCTTTGGGACAATAACTGGCACCGTTGGGGTCACTTGCGTGCTGATGGTTTCAGCGGTCAGGGATTTCCTTGGATCGTGGGGATGCTCCGGGTGCCCGCGGTCCTCTCCTGGGGGGAGCCGAACTCTGTGGCGTCTGCTGGGCAATGGTGCTGCTCCTTCCATAAGGACGGAAACCAGCTTTCAGCCTGCAAACCCAGTACAGCATCCTAACAGGCACAGACATTCCCATTCCTGCTCCTTCTGGGCCCTTGGAGCTGCATCTCACACAGCAGAATCCGTGCTCGTCGTCTGGAGAGGGGCTTGGGCTGCTCTCCTCTCCCCTAGAGGTTCTGAGCTGCCACGGAGATTAAATCAGTGAGGCAATATCAAGTAAAAGCCAAACTTTTCAAGCTTTCTAATCACAACTAGAAAGGCTCCTTTTCAGCTTTTGTTTCCAGCTCACAGAGGAGCCCGTGGCTGCCAGCGGCGAGATGGCTGGCTTTGTTGTGGAGATGACTGTGAAGGACACAGGCTGTGTTCCCATTTAGGAATGCATTGAGGCTTTCTTGGAATTCATTAGGAAAGGTAGGGAGGGAAGGGTGCAACAAAACCAGAGTCCTTGCAGCTGCAGCCTGCTCCCCAGGGGCAGAGCTTTTCAGTTTTTCCGCTGCAAAATGTCTTTTACAACATCTAAGTTCGAAAAGGGTTCCCTTCCTCCGGTTGGGATTTATCTGTAGCCTTCAAGGAAAGGGAAGCTGCACCTCCAGCAGCCCAGCTGGTTCCCCAGCACCGCTGAGCTGTGGTTCCAGGCAGGACCCCAAGTCTGCTTCCTTGGAGCTGCCTGATGAGGCTGAATGGCTCTGCTAGAGCTAAGCATGGAATCCTGAAATGGTTTGGGTTGGAAGAGACCTTAAAGATCATCTCATTCCACCCTCTGCCATGGGCACAGACACCTTCCACTAGACCAGGTTGCTCCAAGCCCTGTCCAATCTGGTCTGGGACACTGGGGCAGCCACAGCTTCTCTAGGTAACCTGTGCCAGGGCCTCACCACCTCCACTGCCAGGAATTTCTCAATATCCCATCTAACCCTGTCCTCTGGCAATGGGAAGCCATTCCTTCTTGTCCTGTCACTCCAGACTCTTGTCCAAAGTCCCTCTCCGGCTCTCTTGAAGCCCCTTTAGGCACTGGAAGAGGCTCTAAGGTCTCCCTGGAGTCTCCTCTTCTCCAGGCTGACCACCCCCAGCTCTCCCAGCCTGGCTCAGTAGCAGAGGGGCTCCAGCCCATCCACTGGCAGGACAAGGCACAGGGTGACTGTGACTCGTTTTCCTGGTGGACACAAACTGAATTGAGTTATAGCAAACAACATCTCTTGCAGTGGCTCAGGTATCCGATCAAACTTCCATGGGGGAGGGCTGTATTTTTCCACATTTCCACTCCACGTGCATCAAACTGGCCTCAGGAGCAAAGTCTTTCTTAAATTATACAGCATTGCATCCTTGATCAAAACAAGAAGCCTGAGCAAATGGCAGAGGCAGGAACCTGCCTAAAGTCAGGGCTACGATCCTGGAGTCAGACTCACCTCTGAAACAGGGCTTAGCTCCAAAAGTTCCTTCCTCAGCCCCCCAGCACCATCTCCAGCTACAGGCCAGTGCCTTCTCTCATGGAAAATATATGTTGCAAGCCCAGGACCCTTCAGCCTGATCCCTGAGTGTTCAATATTGCATGTCAAAATGGCAATGCTTAAAACCAGATTTATGTCTCAGATATGCCTCTTTTAATCATACTACACTGCTATCAAAAGGACATTAAAAATGACGGTTACCCTGTAGGAACATAAACAATAGCAGCAGTGAAAAAACCCTTATCCAAGGCGAGTGACAAGCAGGGTTTTATAATTAGCTGATTCTTTACCTGCTGGGAAGAAGAGTTGGGTGTTTTCTCACCACCTTTCCCCTTCACCAGAGTGTGCCAAAAATAATATGAGCAGAAAACATGCCCAGACACCAATGACACCACACGTGTTTTACAGGAATACAAAAGGAACATTTGACACAGCCCCTCTCCACATGCTGATTTCAACATCAAAGCTCTCTGGAGAGGCTTGTGTAGCAATGCAGCTCCCTGAGCCAGAGTGGCACTTCCCAGCATGGTACTGCTGGTGTCACACGGTGCCAAAGCTGCTTTGATGGGAGTAGAAAAGCTGGAAAACCAAAGAGCTGCCCACTAGGAAGTGTGATGGTCTCCAGCAGGTCCAGGTCCTCCCCAGCACACCCATTCTGAGGCAGAGCTGGGGGTAGAAATGAGCCTCCGGAGCTGGCATTTTAGGGCTTTCTTGGTTAAGTCAATCCATCTGTGATTAATGAACAACGAGGATGTAACTTGAGTTTGGGGTTTCCGATTTTTCTACTTGAGGATTTTTTTGGGGCGGAGTAGAGGAAAGTAACATTGCCCAGTCCCTTACAAGGGAATTGTGTTTCCATGCCCCTTGTCAGCATCCTTGTGCTTTTTCCCAAGGTGTAACACAGTGGAGGGGCAACAAATCCCCGTGGGCACAGGAGAAGGTGACACATCCCCACACTGGGCAGGTGCCCTGATGCAGGTGGAGAGTTCCCTACAGCGAGTGGGAGAGGCAGAGACACAGTTTCTGTTGCTGGCCACAGTCCAGCTGGAGGACCAAATCCTCTTTGCTTGTTTACGACATGCTTTTAGCCTTCCCTTTCTCCATTTTGGGGAATCCAGGGATGTCCTGGGTGTTGGTGCTGCCCTGGCAGCCACACTGGGTGCAGAGGATGGGGTGTCCCACACCTCATTAGCTGGGCACAGCTGTCACCACCCCAGCAGTCCTGGGCAAAGAGCCCAACCTCTTTGTTCCCAATGTACTTGCACCTCCCAAAAGCTTATCATTATCCTTTCTGATATAATCAAGATCAATCAAACAGAATAATAGAGCAGAGGTCAAGGAAGGCTGTTACTTCCTCAGGGAACAAGGGGCTGCTTTCGTCAGAAATACCAGGGAGCCAGCTTAATTGTTCTAAATTTGAGAAATTATGAATGTGCTCTGTAATTGCATGTTCTCCTGCACTGGAGAGGGAGGAGAGACCTGGGAGAGGCTTTGGATGGGAGCTCCCATTGCAGACACTGCACCTCCAGCCTTGGGGACTGCTGTCACAGAGTAGGGTTTTAGGATTTAATGCATCATGCCACCAATACTGGGCTGAAAGGAAACTCTCTGCCCTGTGCCTGCCCAGTTATTGCTGTGTGGGTGCACACCGATGAGGAGGAATGCAGAGGGATGCAGAGGTTGCTGGAGCCAGGCAAGGGGCTCAGCAGGGCTGCATCCAACCCCAAGAGTGAAGCTGCTGCTTGCCATGCAGGAGGACTGTGCTCCTTTCCTGACATCCTGATGGCTAATGAAAATATATTTGCTATCTGTATTAATTAAAATAAAGTGCAGCAGCTCGTCATGAGGCTCCGTGGGAGAAGCTGTACATGGGTTATCATCATCCAGCACAGCTTCGTGCAGCAGTGGAATTAGTTCTGCCAGGCCATCTTTAAAACACAAATCACTGATGGCTGATACAGCTGACAATTAATTATATAGAAACCTGTGTCACTGGAAATGAGGTGAGGGCTGAGGAGCAACAGCAACCCAGGACCCTGCAGGGATGGAGCTGGGGTGGGCTGTATGGTCCCAGAGTCTGAGGCAGGGCAAGGGGGTAAAGCTTGTGCCAACCCCAAACTGCTGCTCTGCACCCCCAGAAAAACTCCATTTTTAGTGAGAAAATTTTTTTTAAAAGTTAAAAACTGAATTTCAGGCAAATCTTGTCTGCAAAGGGGTTAGTTTCTGAAGGAATGAGCCAGTGCAGAGGCACATCCCTGGCAAGGAGACTCTGGACACTAGGGGCATGGTGGAAGCTGTGGTTCCCATACAGATCTGTGCAGCAGGATGTGCCCATGGGCACAGGGAGCTGCTCTACTGCCAAACCCCAAATTGTCCTGACACAGTGAGGATCTGGCAATGAAGTGCAGGTTATTGCTTTTTTAGGAGGAAAACCCTAAGTAATGTAGGGGGTGACTGGCTGACAACCTGCATCAAGGCCAGGCTGCACGAGGCTTGGGGCAACTTGGTCTAGTGAAATGCTCCCTGCTCACAGCAGGGGGTGGAACTGGATGAGCTTTAAGGTCCCTCCCAACCCAAACCATTCTGTGATTCAATGGTTCTGTGATCACATCTGCTGGCACTGCTCCAAGCTGTGAAACATCGTCTGGGAGCTCAGCGCATCCCATCCCTCAGCCATCCCGTGCAGTTCCAAGCTCTGCCCTCTCTGCTGGGGCACACGAGGCTGGCAGTGGTGCAGGAATGGGAACAGAGAGGGCCAGCTGTGCCCTAGTTCCTGCCAACCTCGGCAGCACAGACCATCCCCATAATCGATGGAGCCCAATAACTGTAATAACCACAACCATCAGTAACCCTCCGCTTTCCCTGCCTTCCTGATTGCCGGCAGCGGGGCCGTTCACAAGCTGTCAGGAGTCATTAGGCACTAGAGCTGCATCATTTCAGAGCAGTGCAACAGGGTCTTTTCAAGGGCACCAGCATGCACCGGGCAGCACCAGGCAGCACTGGTTCTTGTATGGTTCCTGCACGGTTCCTGCATGGCCTCAACGAGGAGAGAGTGCAAAGAAAAACATTGCCTGGAAAAATTTCCCTTCCAGAGCAGATCTTTGGGATGATGCAAACTGTGACCATCATCAGGACACACTGACCCCGATGCCTGGCCCAACACAGTGTCCCAGCAGGCAGAGCTGAGACCCCGCTCTGTCCCTCGGGAGGGAGAAACGGGCTGTGCATGGACTGGGTGTTGCAGGGGACTGAGGCACAGCCTGGGGTACCGAGAATCCCCGGCCCTGTCCCCAGTCCCTTATCCTGAGCAGCTCCAGCTCAGCCACCTCTCCCCCATGCATGGTGTGATCCCGGGTGCTGCATCCCTGTGTTGGAAACAGCCTGTCTGGGTCCATGGGGAGAGCAGAAAACACCTGTGTGCCCTGTGCCAGATGTCACCCATGCCAACCCAGGAAGGAGGGCAGGACCTGGTGGGCTTCAAATCCTGCCCTGAGATGCCCCAGGGCAACTTTTGGGGTACTAAAAAACCAATCTTTTGGAGTACCCCTGGAAAAACCCACGGAGGAGAGCAGGCAAGGGCAGCAGCGGTGCCAGGTGTGTCCTGCCCTGCTGCTACAGGAGAGACAGTGATGCACCTTGAGGTGCTGCCAGTGTCTGCTGCTCTTGCAGGAGCCTGGACTGGAGCCACACTGTGATTCCTGTTACATCCTGTGAAAGAAATATAAAGAGCTGCCAAACAGATTGAGCAGAGGCAGCTCAGCTCTCCCCCATCACTGCAGTCGCTCAGGAGATGTGCTGTGAGTTCCAACAGGAGCCAAACTCTCCAGCTGCCCCAGCCTGGGGAGCACCGGTGCTCTGGTCACCTGCATCTCTAACATCATGTTGTCATCTCATATCTCCACTTCTGGAGTGGAAATCAAAACTAACCAAACTGTGAACACACTGCAGACAGGTAGAACAACAGGGGAGGTTTTGAATAGTCAGATATTGCATGGATGTGACTGCCTGGAAGCGAGTCCATGAATGATTTATAGCCAGGCAGAGAAACAGTCAGCGATTATAATCAGACTAAACTTTTTCTCTCCAGATGTTTTAGGGTTGTGTATCCAGTAATTGCTTTCCAGTGTCCCCAGGGGCAGGGAGTTTGACTGAACCCACTGGATGAGAACTTATGCAATTCCAGGGTGTCCAGCGGGTTGCCCGGGCTGTTCACCCTCACCTAGCATGTGCTTGGCCAAGGCAGGGTAGGAAGGGACAGAGTGTGGTGCCCACACTCCCACAGAACCCCCAGCTGGCACAGCAAGGGATGCTCCTTGGAGCTTGAGGACATCAGTGTGTCAGGGAGAGGAGCCCTCAGAGGTAAAGCCCTTCTGGCCATGGCATTCCAACCGCCCCAGCCTGCCCAGGTGGGTCCCAGGTGGCAGGAACTGCCAGGGCTCTGTGGTTGGGGCTGAAAGCACAGAGGGTCCTGGCTCACTCCCTGTAAGCAATGTCCTGCCCACAGCAGAGCTGCTGAAACCTGGGCTGCATCTCTGCTGGGGTTCCTGCATCCCTACCAGTGCTCTTGCATCCCTGACGGGGCTCCTGTTTCACTTCTGGGTCCCCTCCACCACCCCAGAGGCAGTGCCAGGGCAGAGAACCCCTGCCAACACCTTGTCTTGTGCAGCACTGGCACCGAGAGGCACTGGCATGGCAGGGACACAGCTGAGCAGAGCCCAGCCAGGCAGGAGCCCCCAGGAACCCCTGTGGTGTCACAGCACGAGCAGAGCATGAGCTGCTCCCGAAGAGTTAATCCCGGTACTCGCTTCTTCAGATCTGCTCCGCTACGTCTTAACAGTGATGGGAGATTAATTATTTTAGCTGCAGAGAGCTGACTAGAACGGGGTTTTGTAGCTAAATATACTCTCTCTTTAGGAACCCATTTAATTTTATGCCCTGATGTAGACGGCTGGGTTGGATGATTGGTGCAGAAAGAAGGAGCTTCTCTTCCTCCACTTCAATTTGTACTCTGAAAAACTGCCAAAATACCCAATTTCCTCTCCCTGGGAGGGCCCTGAGGAGCAAACATCCCGCTTGGGGAGCCCAGGAGAGTTACAGGATGGATCTGCCTCTTCTCTTTCATCCCTGTGGATTCCTCATCCCTGGAATTGCTCAAGGCAAGGTTGGACAGATCTTGGTCTAGTGGAAGGTGTCCCTGCCCACATCAGGGGTGAAACTGGATGATCTTTAAGGTCCCTTCAAACCCAAACAATTCTGGGATTTTGTGATCCCTGTGACAAACCTCTCTAAAGTGAGGACACCCATGGGGACACGGCAGCAGAGGACAGGGAGAGCAGGTCCCCCTGCCCTCAGATGTCTGTGTCTGGTGCTGGCTGTGGTAATCCTGGGCGTGCATCTGGCCGAGGTGGAGTTCTGGCACTGGGGATTTACCAGGAAGACTAGAAAGCTCAATGGGAAACTTCCTATTTGCAACTAGTGAGAGGCTCAGCTTCCACAAAAATTAATGAGTCCTTGAACCCACTGGGTTAATTCCTTTTAGCCAGGTCTGTCTGCCTGTGACAAGGCACAGATGTGCCTTTCTTATACTTGACATCATAAAAATCTGTGATAAACCAATCCCTGCATCAAAGTTCCACTCTCTGTAATGGCTTTGCCCCCTTGCCCCTGGTCCCCATGAGTCCGTGTATTGCTCTTGGAATATCAGGATAATTCCTCTCACATTGGGGGAAGCAGTGGGATCCATTTAGGAACAGTCAGCATGCGATGAGTTGTATCACTTCCACACTGCAAATCTCTTGATTCCTCCATAATTGGATGAGCCTCTTTAATTCCTCTTCCTCATTAGCTGCTGGTGCTGCTCCTCCTGCGTCCTTTTGGGAAGGAGCTAGGCAATTCCCAGCATGATTTCATCCCTGGGTATCTGGGGCTGTGCCAGGGCTGCTCTGTGCTAGGTGGGATACAGGGGTGAGGGGTGCCGGGGTGCCAGGGTTGGGGCATTGCTGGGACACACAGGCTCCAGAGTGAGGGGACCTGCCCAAAGCCACAGGTGCCTGCACGGAGCTGGCATGGCCAAAACAAATACCCGAGAGTCAAAGTCTCATTGATTCCAGCTCCATGAAGCAGCACCAGGGAGGAAAATCTATTTTCCTCATAGCTCAGAGAAGTGTGTAATTTCCCAGCATCTGTCAGGCCGCTGCGGATCGTTAGAGCAGTTACGAGCTTCTCGGGAACACGTGGAGGGGAGAGGTTTGCAAGTTTAATTCCCGTATTCCTGGTGGCGTCCTTGCTCCTGAGCAGAGTCAGCCAGGCACAAGCAGCATGAATTCACCAGTCAGGCACAAGTAGGATCGATTTACCACTGAAACAGGTTTTTAGGAGTGTTTTGCTGTCGGAATGTTGCCCACCACCTGCAGCAGTCCCTGACAAACTCCCTGCTCCCACCTGGGACCAAGAACCCACTCAGCTGTGGCCAGTCCAGGGGGTTTTTCCATCCGATTCAGCCCGGTGCTGGGATCAAGTGTGACAATGGGTATGCGCTGTCTCCCAGGACCACGTCCCAGCCCCACATACTCTGCCAATGCAGCAGGTCCCTGAGTCTCTTGCTATGAGCAGCAGACACTGTGAAATGCCTCTCTTCCATCCCTGGAAGTGCTCAAGGCCAGGTTGGATGGGCTTGGAGTAACCTGGTCTACTGGAAGGTGACCCTGCCCATGGCAGGGGAGTGGATGAGATGGTGCTTAAGGTCCCTTCCAACTCAAACCATTCCAGGATTCAATGATTCCATGATTCTCTCTTCTCCTCTCTTCTTTCCCGACAGAGGCAGATTTGCCACTGGATGCGGGAGCTGCAGTCAGGTGGGCAGTGGGGAGGAGAGCCTGGTCCTTCCTGGCCATGGCTTCTTGGGCTGGGCACCACTGCCAGCATCCTCACCCAGTAATGAGGGGTTTCCATGGCAACCTTGTTTGAGCATCGCAAGTGACACAGATGTAAATTTTAAAATGAAATATTCAGACCACAGTCCTATGAGCATAAATAAACCCCTGCACATGGGCAATTTAACAGCATTTTAAAGCAGATTGGAAACTCCCCAGGGCCACCGGAGTCTCTGTGGCATTGGGAAATTCATGGGAATGGAAAGAAATGCATCCTGACCCCATCCTGCCCCAGGAATCCCAGTGCTCAGCCCCATCCCAGCCTGAGCCCAGAGCAGGATCAAATCAGCAGGGAAAGGTGCTGGTTCACCTGCACTGCAGAGGATATGGTACATGGGGATAGCATGAGAATGACATCCAGGTGCCCCCTGGAATGGGAGGCAAATCATTCCCGGAGTTTCTTGATCTCTGCTGCAGTCTCCTCCTGAGCAAAGGCTGGGCATCTTTTTTCTTCTGAGTTATCTTACATCAATTGCTCCGTGGGACAGTCCATGTTTTCACGGTGTGCAGGACCGAGCACTGGAGTCTTGGGGCTCCCAGCATCCCTGTGCTGCCATCCCTGCCGGGCAGGACCTGGGGACAGGCACCGCCGCTGTGTCCTTGTGCCACATCGGAGAATCACTTTCTATTTTCTCTGACTGCAATGGAAATGTTTGTCTGAAATTCATCCACAGCCCTCCCGCTTCTGCCTCGCCGGGGGCACAGAGTCGCCTTTAAGAGGAGAGCGGCTCCGAAACTCAGGGTGCCGCGGGCAGACCCTGCTCTGGCTGCACTTCCCGGCGCTCCCACGGGGATGACTCACCCGGATCGGATTGCTACGGCTTTATTTGCTTACAGGGTGAACCGGCAGGATGCTCTTGAGGAAAAGTGGAGGTTTTTTGCCATTGGAAAAACTTAATTTGTCGAAACTGTAACTGCAGGAAAACGTGGGATTCACATCTGCCTGGAGGCAGGCGGCCAGAGAGGCTGCTTCCGGCTGTGGGGACATTTGGAAAATGAAAGACTGTTTTGATTAAGGTTTTTCTGCTCTTCAAGATTCAAGGCAAAAGTCTAAAATCTGAAACTTAACCAAAAAATTTCCAATCCGTCACAGCTGAGTGTTTTCACGGGCACAACATGCTTCTTCTCAGATCCTCACTTCCCACCCAAACCCTCTGTTTTCCTCCCTGAGGGTGAAACCTGTGTGGCAGGTGCTGGAGGTCGATGTGGGAAGAGGCAGAAAAGCAGGAGGTGCCCAGGGTGCTGCTGCCCCTTCCCACCCACCAAACCTTACTGACACTGGGTTGCATCAGGGACTGGCCTCAACAGCCCTCTTTTGTCCAAGATCTGGATAAGCCCTGGATGAACTCATCCTCCTGACGATCCAGTGCACGGCAGCACCTGCCAACCCTCCTTCATCACCTGTGTGGGAATTGGGAATTCTGGGGGTTCAGCCTGCACGCAGAGGCTTGGGTGCTTCGGATCAGTCCTGGATGGCGTGCTGGGGGGTGCAGGATCAATCCCAGCTCTCCATGAGGGCTCACAAGAGACACCAGCAGCAGCTCCAGGACGGATTAGCCCGGCCCAGCACCTGTCAATCTACCTAGCCCATCACACAGGCAGAGCACAGGGCTGAACACCACCATTAATAGCATCTGGATAAGCTTTATCCATTTTTGCTATAATCAGATCCTAAACTGTCCTGGACAGCGACTTCTGAGCTCGAGCAATCCCACTGCCATTCCCAGCAGCCGAGGAGCATGTGCTCATTGTGCGGCAGCGATACCATCGGCATTAGTAATGGGAGCCCACGATACAGCTACTCCTGGTTTAGCCCTTTCAGGAGCACAGCCGCAAAATGAGGCCTTTGTGATTATTCCAGCATCCTTTTATCAGGCATTTGCAGCTCTGTAATTCCTCTAAGCCCCTCTGGCTGAGGTATCTCAGCAATCAGGTTTGCCTGCAGCTCTCCAGCCATGGCGCCTCTGGAGCAGCAGATGCTTCTCTGCCACCACTGCCCACAGGAAAGAGGGGGACCCTCTCACATGTGGATGAAACTTTGGGGCTCCCACGGGTGGTTGATGCCCTGCAAGCACCCGTGTCAATGCTGGGCCTGGGTGAGAGGAGACGCTCTGGGAGCCCTTGCCCTGCAACCCCTCCTATCCTGCTGCCTTTCCAGACCCCTGTGGCATCACCTGAGCCCCGAGAAAGGGCTGTGTCCCACTGGCAGCTCCCACAGTGCTCAGCACCCTCATCCCACCGAGGAGCCAGAGCTTCCGACACAGCTAAGTATAAACCGCGGGGGAGTGCGGCTGGTTGGAGACATCCTCCCTGGAGCTGAGCTTCCTTCCACAGTGTTTACACGCTGGTATCCAGGCAGATCCCAGAATAGACTTGAAGAAGAGCTGTCTCTTTGCATTAAGGTCACTTGTGCTCCAAACTGTCCCGGACGTGTCTGTCCCATCCCTCAGGAGCAGCCGCCCGTGCCCACAACGCTGTGCAGAGCACAGAGCCACGGGTGCCACGTCTGGGGGAGCAGGGGCTGCAAGGCCACAACAGAGGCTTCCATGGATTTGAAGAAGCCTTTCCAGTCCTGAAAGAGAGCCTGCAGAGAGCTTCTGATCAAGATACAAGATAAACCCCTTGTTCATCTCAATAGCATTTATTTCCTCCAGAGCTGATTTAGCAGATTAGATCAAGGTCAAACGTGACCATTTCTCTTCCACCAGCTCAGTGTCTCCAGATTGATAATTTGTGAGAACAGGATGGATTTTGGCAGCCAATGAGAGTCCTGCTCAGCCTACCCCAGCCCCAGCCCAGCCTCCTGTGGAGCCAGGTCGTCTCTTACCCTGTGGGCCTTGGAGGCGGGAGAATGGCTGTGTGCATTCGAATCGGCATGAAAAGGCTTTCCAAAGCCCACCCTGATCAATACAAAATATGGAAACCTATTGCAATCCTTCCTTAAGGATGTGGATACTTGATTCTGTCTCCTGAGATGGGGTCCAGGCAGGACTGAGCGAGCAGGGGGCTGCGCTGGGGCTGTGGGGCAGCTCTGAGGTAGGTGGGGAGGGAGCAGAGTCTGGCAGCCTGGGGATGTGCCAGAGCACAGCTCGGGTTTGGGGGTGGTGATGCAATCTGGAGCTGAGATCATTAATCACTTCTCTTTCTTGTAATGTGGAATAAGCCTATATTAATCCTTGATGCCAAAGCTCCTGCATGTCCCCCTCCCCGCCACAGCCTGGCTTCATTCCACCTTCTCCACTTCCCTGGAATGCACATTTGCCCTTTACAGACTGAAGCATGTTCAGTGTCTCATTAAAGAGTCACTTTATAGGGTGTTTTATTTCATGCTTTGTTAAGGACAGAATCGGGTAAATGCATCCTGGCAAAGGATCTAATAAGGAATTAGTCAACTTTTCAAAAGCATAAAACATGGTTTAATGGCAAAATCCATTAAGAATTAGGGTTCATGTGACAAATAACCCAGGGATGCTGGTTTGATCTTTCTGGGAATACGCTGGCTTTAAGGACTTGGGATCCTGCAGGAACACTCTGACTGTCCCACTGTCACCCAGTGTCCCACCATGTCCCACTACGTCCCACCACATCCCACCAGCCAGCAAGCCCCATCCCCTCACCTCCAGGACTGTGCTGCCTCCTCCTTGTCTGAAACCCCCATCTTCTCCCATCACGGAGAAAGCCTTTTGCTGCAGAGCACTAAAACCAGTGAGCTGACCTGTGGGACATCAACCACTAAATGGACTTCAGCTGCAAGAGGAAGGCAAAAGCCCAAGAAAGCTCTGCAAAACTCATGACAGGAGAGTTGACACTGGCAATGCCTTGGGGACCAATTCCCCCCCATCAGCCCATGGCAGGATGCCCACAGGGGCCAGGACCAGTCCAGGGTGGGATGGAGAGGGAGGCAGAGACTGCCAGAACAAAGTGGAGGTTGCAGGGTCTCCCAGGTCCTACTCCCAGCAGTGTGTGTGGGGACACCAAGGCACCCAGGGGGAGCCATGGGAGATTATTCAGAGCTGACACCAGTTGGTGGTTGCAGATGATGTGTGTGAAATGTCTCCTAATGTGCTAAGGGAATCAGCTAATTGATTTGCTGAACCACTTGCTAATTAAAGTATTAATGTTTTAACTTGTGGGAAGCATAGTAGGAGAGGGCCAGAAAACCCTCTGGGGCCAGAACACGTTTGCTGGTGGCTGGATCCATGACTCGACTGGCTGGCAGCAGGACACAGTGGCTTGGGGTGGGCACAGCTCCATCCCTGGCTGTTCCAGGGATGAAGGACCAGCCCAGGTACTGACAGTGTGTCCAAAGACTCTCTAGGACCAAGGACTGGAAGCAGCACAAGGGCTGTCAGTGAATTTTGGTGACTCCATCCTTCAAGATAACTCACCAGCCTTTGTCTTTCCCTCTTATTCCTTATCTTCAACTCTTGCCAGAAACTGCTCTGATTTTCCAGAAGATGGAGCAAAGTCAGTTTTCATCAGTTGCTCAGTCCCTCTACACAGGCTCTTGTGTCATTCCTCTATCCCCATGGGCAGGATCACTCAGCAGTGTCCCCGTGTTTCAGATTTCACATCCAAGATGTGAAATCTTTTTTTCCTTTTCATTCTGGTCCTACCTAAATTGGTAGAACTGAAACGCAAAAAACCCAAGTTAAGTCTAGCCCAAGCATTGTGCTTTTGTTTAAAGCACCTGTAATACTGACAGCGATGACGTGCCCAGGGTGATCCGGAGGCTTATCTAGAGCCTGCTTGGGAAAGAAACCTTGGCTGCTGCTCCAGCCCCCCATCCCTGGGAGAACTGGCACTGTGGTGGGCACATGTTCTGGCTGCCCCCATGGGCACATCACAGCAGCTCAAACTGCTTTTGGGAGCAGGTCGGTGCCTTTGTGTGCAGCTGTGAAAGGGAACACGTGCCTGGGCAGCCAGCAGTGGGGCTGGGGGCTTGCAGACCCCCCCACGCCCACACAAGGGCAGGGATCCTGCATTTTAGGGTCTCCAAACCCTCCCAGGGGAGCTGAGGGGGCTGGAATTACGATCTTTAAGTACCGTGCATTAAGCACTTTCCCTGGCAACTGCTGTTTCCATGGAAAGCTTTGACTCTCTGAGCTCTCTGCAGTATCTCACAAAGATCACCCTGTATTTCACCCCACGGCCACAGCCCGGACACCCCACTTGCGGTGGATAAATCTGTATTTATGCAATTATCCCCTGGCTGGGGCAGTGCTGGGTAGCTTTGGTCACTTGCTTTTCATCCCACAGGTTGTGTTGGGTTTGCCCAACACAAGGGGTGCCTAAGGGGGGGCTCTACCAAGGCTTGTGCTGTGCTGTGGGGACCAGTCATTCCTTCTTTGGGAGAGCAGTGGGTGTTCCTTCAGCCACAGCTTCCCAGGGGACTGATTTCACACCAGCAACACAGTTACAATTTCATGCCCAGACTTGCCCAAGTCCCACTTTTGCCTGTTTTTTTTCAGACAGCGGATCAGGAGTGGCGCTGGTCCCTGTCAGCCCAGACCCTCTTGCTGCAGATGAGCTGGTGGACAAGATGGTCGGTGGAGCTGCAGAGTTCGGGCACGGCACAGGTTTGGCCGGTGGAGCTGAGGATTTTGGGCATGCCATGGGTTCAGATGGTGGAGCCGAGGAGCTGGGACATGCCACTGCACTCAACCTGCTGCCAGCCACGGAGGACGGTGCCAAACCAGCAGCAGAGGAGACAACGTTGCTGATGCAGAGCCGTGTCCTGCCAACAGCCACCACGGCCCCCAGCACTGATGCAAAAAAACCTGTCCCTGTTAAGAAAAAGCCACCAACTCTAAAGCAAGTAAATATGGGAAGAAGGCACCCAAGGCTCAAGCCCACCCTGGCAGGGCCCCCTGGGACTGCCTCCCCAGCCAGCCCGCTGCGCTCTCGGCTCCCCACCACTGCCCAAGATCCACGAGTGCCAGCAGAGGACATGGACCAGGGGCCCCCAGAGCTGCCCTGGGGGGATCAGGCCACCACCAGCTGCCCCACGCTGCAGATCTCTCCATCCACCCTGCCACCAGCCCTGCCTCGGCCCTTCCCTGACAGCGCAGGTGATGCTGAGGAGGTTCCAACCACGGCTCCCAACGGTGACACCGTTATCCCGATGAACAGTGCAGAGAGAGATGTGCACAGCTCCTCATCAGAGGAGAGCCAAGAAACCACCACATCCACCATCATTACCACCACTGTCACCACCACGGAGCCCACCCCAGGTAAGATGAGCTGCCAGAGCACAGGCACAGGGGTACAGCAGCTGAGGGGGAGCAGGTCTGTGTTTAGGCAGCCCCCCAAAACCAGGACACCACCTGGGTTTGGGGAGCTGCCTAAAATCTTGGTGCTCAGAGGGCTGGAGCACATCTCCTATGGGAAAAGTCTGGGAGAGTTAGAGTTGTTCAGTCTGGAAAAGAGAAGCTTCTGGGGAGACCTTAGAGCCCCTTCCAGTGCCTAAAGGGACTCCAATAGAGCTGGAGAGGGACTTTGGACAAGGGCCTGATGTGACACGACAAGGGGGAATGGCTTCCCACTGACAGAGAGCAGGGTTAGATGGGATATTGGGAAGGAATTCTTCCCTGTGAGGGTGGTGAGGCCCTGGCACAGGTTGCCCAGAGAAGCTGTGGCTGTCCCATCCCTGGAAGTGTTCCAGGCCAGGTTGGACAGGGCCTGAAGTAACCTGGTCTAGTGGAAGGTGTCCCTGCCCATGGCAGGGGGTGGGACTGGATGGTCTTTAAAGTCCCTTCCAGTGCAAATCACTCCCTGATCCTATGATTCAGTGGGGTCAGCTGATGGAGCAGGGACCTGGGTGCTGGGTTTTTGGGTGCGGGATGGAGCTGCCAGGTGACGGTCCCTCGGTGTGATTGCTGACGTGTGTTCCCCCAGTCCTGTGCAGCATGAGCTTCCACGACCCCGAGGGCTACATCGACTCCACAGACTACCCCCCGCTGCCCCTGCACGGGTACCTGCAGTGCACCTACAATGTCACTGTCTACACGGGCTACGGCGTCGAGCTCCAGGTGAGAAGAGCTTCAGTTTGGGGATCCTCACAGCCAGACCCCTGTGTTCACAGCAGTAAATTGTGCAAGGCACCCACAGCCCTGGGCACCACTGCCCTGGGCGCCTGCACTTGCTAAGATAAACCTTCCCAGGGAAAAAATAGATTTTTCTTAGGCCTCCTAATAAACAAACTGTACAAGGGAGCTGGTACACCCTGAATGTCAGCGATGATCAAACCGCTTAAATGTCACACAATTAATTTAACAACGAGGCACTGGCAAGCAATTTGCTAAAAAGGCACTTGGTTTTGGTGGGAAGAACACAAGTCCCCTGGTCCCTGCATCCCCCTGCCTGCTGGGAAAGGTGTGGGTGGCCCCAGTGGGTGCAGGAAGCCCCGAGGCAGCAGGGTGGGCAGCCCAGGTCCCCTCTCTAGCCAGTGCACATGCTCACCATGTGCCCTCCCATCAGAGTGGGGCATTCTTACTAGAGCTGATGTGCTCCATCAGCTCTCCCCAAAATACAGCACCCCTCAGCCTGGTGAGGCTGGGAGCAGGGCAGCAGCCTCAACACATTCCAAACACTCTCCAGGTCAAACCAGCCCAGAGTCCCCATACTCTGGCATTCAATTCTTTCTTCTTTGGTTCTCCCCATGTCACTGTTTGCATCCAATTAACATCCATTGACTTTTAATCTGCGTAATTAAGAATGTGCATTAGAAGGAGCAAGGGTTCCACTGGGGTTGTCCCCTTCAAGTGGGCACAGGCTGTGGCTGATCCCCGGGGCACAATGGCAAGGTGGCCACCAGTCCCAGAAATGGGGCAGTGGTGACAGCACAGGGTGTACACTGGGGTGCCTGAGCATCTCAGACACTTTTCCATGGCAGTAACTGTCTCCCCAGACCTGCAGGGTGCTAAAGACAGGCTGCTTTGCTGTAAATTCGCCTCTGCCCATAATCCATCAGGTGACACCACTCCTGACCTCGCTCTGTTGTAAGCCAAGGTTTTAATGGAGCATAAAATTAGCCTCTACACCCCTCAAGCTTTGCATTTCCCTTTGTTGATGCTTCTGAGCATTTCAGACAAATTAAATCACAACAGCAGGTCCGTGCTTGCAGAATGTGGCCTCATCTGCAGCTGGGCAGTGCCCTGAGCTGCCCGACCACAGCTGGGCTGTGAGCTCTGGGGGCTCTGAGGTGAATTCCATCCAGTAGGTGCTGGGTAATTGGTACAACAGGAGAGGTTTGGATTTAATTCACAACTCCTGGAGTGGGAATGGAGAGTAAGTCCTTCGAAGGGGATTCCTTTCTTCACATGGGTGGACTGAACTGGGAGCTCTGGAGGCCAGAGCCACTCAGGGATGCTGTTTTGGGAGATGCCAGATCAGGCTGGGCTGGGAGCTCTGGAGCAGGTGCTGTGTTGCAGGTGCTGTGGTGGGGTGACCTGGGGAGCTGGGTTTGATAGTCTCTATGTGGAGCCTGAGCTGGTGACCACCCCTGTCACAAGTGGTGCAGGGTCTCAGAAGGTCCTTCTGGAGGCTGAACACGGAGGGATGTGTGAGAGCTTGGGGTCTCTGCTTGGCTCCCTGCCAGCAGCCGCCCACATCCCTCACAGCAACTCAGGGACAGCGGTGCCCCTGCCTGTCCCTGTGCCAGCCAGGCTGTACCATGGCAGCCCTGAGAGCTGGGAGCAGCCAGCTCTCCAAGTGCTTCGTGAAATTATATTTATTTTTAAAATTCTTGAATCTTCTTGGCAGGAAATAGAATTTCCCTAAAGAGGTTTTCTAGTGGGTGAGCGAGGCTGGCAGCCTGGCTTGAGGATCCCTCCTGCCTTCCCAACAGGCTCTGGAGGAGCTGACATCAACGCAGACATGGATTAAAGTTAGAACTGGTCCTCCCAGCCCCTGGCAGGAGCTCACACATATGGTCCCTCTCACAGCGCTGACGGTCCCTGGCACGAGGCCACTGCATCGTCTGGGCTCGCTGGGTACTCTGGACTCCTCTGATGATGCCAGCCTGGTGCTGGCACAGAGAATGGCATGTGACACTCACAGTGACACCCAGCTCCGAGCTGCTCTGGGCCTGGGTTTGCTGGAGGATAGGCTGCTGGCAGAGTCGAGTGGTGTGTGTGTATGTGTGTGTCTCATGGCACCCAGCAGTGCTCCTCAGCTTCCTCCCTTCCACAGAGCTCTGCCTGCTCCTGCTGCTCTCCTGAATCCCCTTCCCAGGGCAGAGCTGCTCCAGCAGCACTCCTGAATGCTCCCCTTCCCAATTTCCTGGAGTGATTTGGCTCTGCATAGTGTGCATGATGCCATCATCACTGGAGGGAGCCAGCTGGGGAATAGGTTTGACTGGAGGGATTTCAGAACAAAATGTGTTAGAAACACCCTGGGAACATCTTTGCAGGGATTCAGACCCAGCTGGGGAAGCAAAACTCTGTCCTGGTAGGAGCTGGCAGGAAGTAGTTAGCATTGTGTGGAGCCCACTCAGCATCCCTGGATCCCATGTTCCAAATAATTCATCCCAAATAACACTTCATTCCATTTATTAATAATTAGATCTGAGCCATCCCACGAGCTGCAGTGTGTGCTAGCTGTGCTGGGGAGGCACATTTCCGGGACAAAACCTGGAGAAAAAGGAATGACCTGGGTCAGGTTGGGGGCTGGGTTTGCACTGAGCCCGTGTTTCTGATGATGCTTTTATCTGCCAGGACCCAGCACCCTGCTGCAAAAAAATGGCAAAATCAGCTCCTCCTGGATTAAAACACGGGCCGGGGTGAACTCAGGCATACTCTGACCCAGCCTGGCGGTGCTCGGTCCAGCCCCATAGCAAAGATCAGGCTTTTCCAGGGATGTTCCTTCAGATCAGGCAGGGAGTCACTTGGTGGGACTAAGGTGGTTTCTCCCGAGGAAATCTCCCTCCTCCCAGCAGAAGGGCAGAGGATGCCAAGGGCTGTGTGGGGGTCCTTTTAGTGCCAGTGGCTGTGTCCTACCTTGTGGGCCAGGGGGAGGTGGCATGATGGTGACAACAGCCACCAATCCCTCCAGTCACAACATCATCGGGAGCGCTTGTAATCACAGGCTGGGCTGGGTGCTAAATATAGAGCCCTGGGCTTGCACACTTAAGGAAACAAACGATCTGATGAGCATCTTTCTGCTGAAATATGAGCCCATTTATTAAGCTAAATGGACGTGAAATGCAAATGTGAGGTTACTGCTCAGCTATTTCCAAATAATAATTAAAGGCTTTTGGGACTACTCATTAGATGCACTTGCTGTGTGACTCCCCACCACTCCCCCCACTCAGTGGGGTGAGGGATCCTGGGGAGGATTCCCGGTGCATGGGCTGGATGGTGGGCACCAAACAGAGGGAGGGCTGTGCTGGTGCAATGCTCTGTGGGCACTCTGTGTCCAGGGCTGGGATGTGAGCCCTCACCTGGAACCCTATTGGGACCCCCCCTTCACCCGCAGCTCACAGGTCTCTGCTCCCTCCCAGGTCAAGAGTGTGAACCTGTCTGACGGGGAGGTGCTCTCCATCCGCGGTGTGGATGGTGATGCCCTCGTGGTCCTGGCCAACCAGACCCTGCTGGTGGAGGGCCAGGTGATCCGCAGCCCCACCAACACCATCTCCGTCTACTTCCGCACCTTCCAGGACGAGGTGGTGGGGACCTTCCAGCTCCACTATCAGGGTGAGTGTCTCCCTGATGTGGGTAGGGGTGGGATGGGGGTCAGTCCCATCGGGCTGCGGGGATGGAAGGATGGTGGGCTCTGCCTGCACAGAGCAGTTGGGCTCCTGTTGCACTGCCTGCCCATGCTCAGAGCATGGGGTGGTCAAGGTGTTGTGCCCAGAGCAGATGGTTCAATGTGCCCTGATGTCTTCAACCCTGGCACTGGCTGTGCCTTTCACGCCTGCCTTGCCCTGTTTCTGTCCCTGTACAGCAGCTCTTCCTACACACACTTACACTGTGAGTCTATTTTTTACCTCGAAGAGCTGTAAAAAATAAATGAGTTTGAGCAAATTATTTTTAAAATAGAAACTGGGTCTGGGCAAGAGCAGTAACAGGTGAGGAAGCAGCAGAGCAGGGGGTTGGCACCTGGCAGCCAGGTCTGTGTGTGACACGTGGGGACATCCAGCACGTCCCTACGTTCACCCCCCCTGTGGGGTGGCTGGGAGCAGATGAGCCCTAAACTCCAAATGGATGTGCTTGTTGCAGTGTTTATGCTGAGCTGCAACTTCCCACGGAGACCTGACTTTGGAGACGTCACTGTGATGGATTTGCACTCGGGTGGAATTGCTCACTTTCACTGTCACCTGGGCTACGAGCTGCAGGGTCCCCGGGTGCTGACGTGCATCAACGCGTCCCGGCCGCACTGGAGCAGCCCCGAGCCCATCTGCTCAGGTACACTGCACACCCTCAGAGCTAAGGAAAACTGGGGTCCACAACCAAAAATGTAATCCCTTTCTTCATGCCATGGGTTCAGTGAGGTTCTGGGAGAGAGTGAGAGCGATGCCCAGCTCTGCACACAGCGCAGCCCGAGGTACTGCTGTTGGCCGGGCAGTGACTGCAAAATCTATCCCCTCATTAGGCAGGAAAGGAACAGGAAATTATAGATTTTATGTGTATGTGCGAGTATATATGTGTGAGTATAAATATGTACAGATAGAGCAAAGCCAAAACAGGTGAGAGGTTTGTGCATTAGGGACTGAAGAGAACTGGGCAGGTGCCAGTGGAGGGGGTCATCTGTGGGCTGTGGGAGTACAGATGCCCCCGTCCCGTCTGCCCTGCCCCATCCCCTTTGCCTTGCCCCGTCCCCCTGCCCATACCAGTGTGGCTGTGCTCTGTTCTGACAGCTCCCTGTGGAGGGAAGGTCCACAATGCCACCATTGGCCGTGTCCTGTCACCCAGCTACACTGGGAACCAGTCCAGCAGCATGTACTGCGTGTGGGCCATTGGGGCACCCCCGGGACAGAAGCTGCACCTGCACTTTGAGAAGCTCCTGCTGACCGAGAAGGACAGGTGAGGGTCCAGGAGCCACCTGGGTTTGGAAGTTCCCAGCTGGTCCCAGCTCGCCTACCTCAGACCTCCAGGGGCTGGGTGGGACACAGGGACTCCTGTCCCACGTAACGTGCTGTGTCCTGCCCTGCAGGATGGTGGTGTACAGCGGGGACACCAACCAGTCTGCTGTGCTCTACGACTCGCTGCGTGCGGAGAGCGTGCCCTTCGAGGGGGTGATCAGCGATGGCTCCTCCATCAGGATCGACTTCCTCGCGGAGGAACCCGCGGCCGCCACGACTTTCAACATCCGCTTCGAAGGTGCTGTGTCCTCATCGTGGTGCCCTGGGGGCAGTGCCCCAAGGGCTGTGCCCGGCCTCAGCCAGCACACCCGGCTGTAGGAAGGGTCTCAGCTGCCACTGGCACCAGCAGACCTGGTGCTCCCCTGTGCTGCTGTCCCTGTGTCACTGTGGGCACACAGGGTGACCTGAACCTCATGGGTGCTGTAGGAGCTTTGGGGAATATATTTGTCTAGGAAAAAGTAGGGAAAGAAATAGTGAAATGGCATTTCCTTCAGCAGGAAAGCTTGTTGGTGAGCTGAGTGTCCATGGGACATGTCTCCTGTGCCAGGGACAGGGCTGTCCTCCCACTTACCCATCTGCCATCCTCTGGATCTGTCTCTTTCAGGGACAGGGTGCAGGACCAGCCCTGGCAGCTCACACAGCTTTGCTCCAGTCATTTAGGTGGATCCCACTGGAGGATCATTCCCACGGGAGCCCTGTGCCCCCGAGCAGGCTCGGTAACACTCAGTAATCCCAGGGTGGATGGGTCAGCAAACACAGTGCCTGGCAGTGCTGTGAGCGTGTCCCCACAGGAGTGGGGTTTCGTTAAACCTGCATGGCTCAGGGCAGATAAATTGTTGCTAATCCTAATTGCCTGTAAAACATGCCATGGAAGAGGCTGTCCATGCTAGTGGGGATGCAGGGGTTGGTTCCTGGCTGGGGACAGTAGCAGAACCCGGGGTTCACCCAGTGAACCCCCAGAGAGGGAAGAAGCTCCATGTCCCTGTGGCTAACAGGACTTCTCTTTCAGCCTTCGAGCGGGGCCATTGCTATGAGCCCTACATCCAGAACGGGAACTTCACCACCTCCGACCCCACCTACAACCTGGGTACCACTGTGGAGTTCACCTGTGACCCTGGGCACTCCCTGGAGCAGGGCCCTGCTGTCATCGAGTGCGTCAACATGCGGGACCCGTACTGGAACGACACGGAGCCGCTGTGCCGAGGTCAGTCCCTGTGTCATGGGCAACATTGGGCAGTGAGGGTGAACACCCCTGTGACCCCGCTGAGCCCTGACCACCTCTCGCTCTCGCAGCCACGTGTGGGGGGGAGCTGACCGCTGTGGCTGGGGTGATCCTGTCCCCCAACTGGCCGGAGCCCTATGCAGAGGGGGAGGACTGCATCTGGAGGATCCATGTGGGTGAGGAGAAGCGACTCTTCCTGGACATCCAGCTGTGAGTAGCCCAGGAACCTCAGTATCTGTCTCTACCCCAACAGAACACAACCCCCTTTGCTGTCGTATCCCACTCTCCTTGCCCCAGGGATCTTGCACCATCATGGGATCATTGAATCCCATAATGGTTTGGGTTGGAAGGGATTTTAACATTCATCTCATTCCTTGTCATGGGCAGGGACACCTTTCACTAGACCAGGTTGCTCCAAGCCCTGTCCAATCTGGCCTTGAACATTTCCAGGGATGGGGCAGCCACAGCTTCTCTGGGCAACCTGTGCCAGGGCCTCACCACCCTCACAGAGAAGAGTCATGCCATGTTCCTGTTCTCCCCCTCAGAGCTTCCCTAATCCCTGTTGATGCACTTGGCACTGTGGGCAGGACTGAGTGCTGCTCTCTGAGTTCAAAGCACTGTTACACCATCCATTGCAGCAGTTTATTGCTCCTCCAATGGCTTTGGAACTTGCTACAGGGAGTGACGCCACAGCAGCACGTGGCCATATGCCACGTGGGGTGACACACGGCACCATCAGGAGCTGGGTCATACGGGGTTAGGAGAACCTGGGGGCATCCATGAGCTGCAAACAGCTGAATCTTTGGGCTGAATGTGAAATACAGGCACTAAGGGAGCGGAGCCCAGCAAGGGGTTCAGCACGGGCTGAGCATGCCGGGATCAGAGGGAACAAGATCTGATGCTGGGCTGGGAGCCCTTGGCATGGTAATGCTGCCTCTGTAGAGGGAGTCTCCTTTGATGCTATTTTGGGTTTTCAAGATGTGTTTCAAGTAGAGGCTTAGAGTCATAAAGGTTTTAAAGCTTCCCATAAAATCCCAAGTCAGAGCTCCCAGTGCACCTTTCCCAGCTCTGTGGGTGCTTGGGCTGAGCAGAACTGGAGGCCAAGTGATTTGAAATCATCAGACATAAATGTCACTGAGAAAATCATGTTTGACAGAAAGCAGAGATTTACTACAAATGTCAGCTTGCCATGGGGATTAGCTGGGCTCCTTCCAAGAACATTTCTAATAAATCGTTTGGGTATCAGCTCAGAAATCTCCTGTGGGGCCAGGAGCACCCTGCTGTTTCTCCCCTGGCCCTCTCCTGCCCTGGGGAAGGGAAGGATGGGGGTGTTGCTGCCTCAGCCCCTCCTGCACCACCGAGCAGCAAAGCGCTGGTGCCGGCTATGCCCCCACTGCTGGTGCTGGCTGTGCTCCCAGCGCCGGACAGCCTTGCTGAGATGCGGACTCGGCAGGACAGCGAGCAGGGAGGGGGGTGTCAGTGCCCACTCTTGGGGCTGATATGATCCGTTCAGCCAGAGAACCCGCCTGGCAGCAGCGCTGGCACCAGAGCCATGTGTCCCCCGGGATGTGCATCCATCTCCTGCCCTTGGCCTGGCAGCGGGGCGAGAGGGCGAGCCCACCCCATCCTCTTCGGCTCCAGGGCAGCCGCATCCCCGCCGCAGCCGGGGTGGATGGATGCTGCGGCCGGCGCTGCCCGGTGTCCCCGGCAGTCCCCGCCATCCGCGGGCCGCCACTGCGCTCTGCTGGCCGCGGGGACGAGCGCGGCGCCGCCGGGACCGGCACTTCCACAAGCAGGGATGCGCTGCCCCGGGAGCCACCGGCACTGCCCCGACCTCGACCCCTGGAGTCACACCCGGAGGGCAGAGGGAACCGTGGGGCTGCGGCCCAAACAGGCGGGGACGGGACAGTGCCACAGCGCTGCTCAGTCTGCCTGAGGAGGGGACAGGGAGTGGGATAGGGACAGGATGGGGATGTGACAGGTATGGGAATGGGGACAGGTACAGGATGGGGATAGGATGGGAATGGGACAGGGACAGTATATGGACAGGGATGGGGACAAGAGAGGGATGGGGATGGGACAGGACAGGGATGAGCCACAAGGCAAGTTTGCTGCACTGCAGTGTTGGGGCAAGTGGTCACCTTGCTGCCCTTTGAGTCGCACACCATTGCATCCTGTTTGGGTTCCTTGCCCTGCTCTCTAACCAAACTCTCCTCTCAGCCTGAACATCACCAACAGTGACATTCTCACGATCTACGACGGGGACGAGCTCACCGCCCGCATCCTGGGGCAGTACGTCGGCAGCAGTGGCCCCCAGAAGCTCTACTCCTCCAGCCCTGACCTCACCATCCAGTTCCACTCAGACCCCGCTGGGCTCATCTTTGGGAAGGGGCAGGGATTCATCATGAACTACGTAGGTAAGGAGAGCAGGGGGCTGGTGTGTCCCCTGCCCTTGCCATGAAGGTGGGGATGTGACACACAGCCAGCCCAGGTTGTCCAGGTGCCAAGTCTGGAAGAGGGAAAAACTGCTGTGACACCAGCATTCCACATCCCACCAACCTCCTGCAAAACCCCCAGGCCAGCTGCAGGTCTCTGGGTCAGCCAGTTCTGGGGTGTCCCTGTGTGCCTCCCTCCTCCAGGCTGGCAACAAGGCAGTGGCATTTTTGGTCCCTGTTAGCCTTGGTCTGATCCAGAAGGAAAGAAATTGCTGGAAATGGGAGTGCAGGATCCCCACACACACCCTGCCAGGCATAAGCTGATGGCAGGGAAGGTCACTGAAGCCAGTCCCTGGGTGGGCTCCTGAGATGGATGTTTCCAGCTCCCAGCTCCTTGCTCCAGAGTGGCTCAGAGCACCTGGAGACATCTGTTCCATTGTCCTTTGGGGCAGCCCTGTCTGCCAGACTGGAGTGGGGAGTGCCCACACAGGGGACAAGTACTGGGGAGGGCACTCCTTCCCCATGGCTGCCTGTGGCCTTGCTGGCTACCTCTCCTCCTCCTGCCTTCCCCCACCAGACTCCTTCCAAGCGTGTTTTCCTTGTGCTGCTGACAGCCCTGGCTGTGACAAAGAGAGCAAACTGCAATGCAGAGCACCTGTGAGACTGCAGGTCCCTCCTTGGTGCTCTGCAGCACACAGGGTCAGGCTCAGCTGTGGGCACAGGGCTGGGGAGGGCAGGGCACAGCCCCCTCACCTGAGCAAACCAACCATGGTACCTGCACTGATCCTGCACCTGCAGCCAGAGCTGAGCTTGGTGTTCCCAGGTTGTCCTGACCCCAGCACAGGTACTGCCCCATTTGAGCCCTTTGTCTGCTGGTAGGGTCAGGGCTGGGGAGGTTTCAAAGAGCCCCCATCACCCACTGCTGCCCCTTCCCTGTGCCCACGGGTTGCCACCTGTGGACCAGCTGCCAGCTGTGGCTGTGCCATTTGTGGACTGTGAGGCTGGAGAGCTTTGGGGAGGAACAGGCACTTGGGCCATGAGTCCAGGTGTGGTGGCTCCAAGGAGGGCAGTGCCATGGAGTCTCATTCGGTGGGTGACAGCCAGAATCCCTCTTGGCTGCAGAGGTGTCTCGCAATGACTCCTGCTCTGACCTGCCCGAGATCCAGAACGGCTGGAAAACCACGTCACACACAGAGCTGGTGAGAGGGGCCAAGATCACCTACCAGTGTGACCCAGGCTATGACATCGTGGGGAGCGACACCCTCACCTGCCAGTGGGACCTCAGCTGGAGCAGCGACCCCCCCTTCTGTGAAAAGAGTAAGTGCCCCAGCAAGGTGCTGCTGTCCCGGTCCCACACCCTCATAATGGTGCTGGTCCTGCTGCCATGCTGGGGCTCCCTGCTCCAAGGGGACCCTGTGCTCAGCCATCCTCTTCTCCCCAGTTATGTACTGCACAGACCCAGGGGAGGTGGAGCACTCAACTCGCCTCATCTCTGACCCAGTGCTGCTGGTGGGCACCACCATCCAGTACACCTGCAACCCTGGCTTCGTGCTGGAGGGCAGCTCCTTGCTCACCTGCTACAGCCGTGAGACCGGGACGCCCATCTGGACCTCACGGCTCCCACACTGTGTCTGTGAGTTTGGGTTGTCTCTCCTGCTTTCCTGCAGTTCAGCTCCTCTTTGGGGGTCCCAGGGAGTCCTTCCCTGAAGCTGGGACCTTTCCCAGCAAGGGGGTGGTGCAGAACTTTGAGCTACCTGGAAGCAGGATGGGGTGGGACTTCAGGTACTTCTCACTGCCCTCCAGGGTCCTTTTCTCCCTCAGTAGTCTAAGCCCTGAGCTAACCCCAGATTGTTTCATTCCCTTTCAGCTGAGGAGTCACTGGCCTGTGATAATCCAGGACTGCCAGAAAATGGGTACCAAATTCTTTATAAGCGCCTCTACCTGCCAGGAGAGTCTCTGACCTTCATGTGCTATGAGGGCTTTGAACTCATGGGGGAGGTAACCATCAAATGCATCCTGGGCCAGCCGTCCCACTGGAGTGGACCCCTGCCCATCTGCAAAGGTAACATGGGGGGCCTGGGAGACTTGGGGATAGCTCATGCCTCTGTCTCCAACTTGGGAGAGCCCAGGGACAGCCCTTGGTCTGGCTGCAGACCTTGGCAGGTCTCTGTCTGGGAGCTGAACTTAGCTGAGACCTGGAGCTTCTCTGGCTTTGGGCTGAGTGAGCTCTGCTCGACCCAGCCTGCTCAGTCCTGGCCATGCACTTACAGACACCAAAAGCTTATTAAAATCTGGGAGTTCACAGTGTGGTTTGGGACCAAATGGGGCAGGAGACCCTGAGTCTGGGCTCCCCAACAGCCAACCACTGCCAGTACCCAGTCAAACCCAGCTACATACCAGTAATTCTCCATTTCTCTTCCAGTGAACCAAGATAGCTTTGAACACGCTCTGGAAGGTGAGTGATGCGGGTTTGCTGGATGTGCAGGGACCTTAGCCAGAGCCTGGTGGAGCCTGGGAGGAGGGGGAGAGGCAGAGGGGGGATCACACGGTGCCTGCAAATGCCAACATAATAGATCTTGTCCTTTCAGTAGCAGAAGCTGCTGCAGAGACATCGCTTGAGGGTGGAAATATGGCCTTGGCCATATTCATCCCAGTGCTGATCATCTCCCTGCTGCTGGGAGGAGCGTACATCTATCTCACAAGGTGGGCATACAGTTGGGCTGGGGACCATCACCGGGCAGGGGGGACATGGCCAGGGCTGGCTCAGCATTGCCGCGCCCTTGCCAGCTGCACACCATGGGCATGGTCCTCGGGAGTGTTTCGGGGCCCTTGGGGTGCTGTTGGGGAGCTGGGACGGGGGAATTGGCAGATGGGGCTGGTCATGTTCTGTTCCGGGGTTGGTCTGTGCAGCCCAGTGACTCCAGCATCTCCCGCAGGTGTCGGTACTACTCCAGCCTCCGCCTGCCCCTCATGTACTCCCACCCCTACAGCCAGATCACGGTAGAAACAGAGTTCGACAACCCAATTTATGAGACAGGGGTGAGTCCTTCTGCACCTGTCCTCCTCGGAGACCCTCCTGAGGGGTTTGGCTGGGTGGGCAGCCATGGGATGAGTCCAGCCACACCGCTGTGACAGTGTTGAGTAGCAGGGCAGGAGTCTGTCCGTGTTGGTCACTCACCAGGAGCTGGGTTGGTGATGCAGAGGGTGCAGGGTCCTAACTGGGAGGGCATCACTCCCCTGAGGACAAAACAATACCCAGGATCCTTCTTGCTGCCTAGGAATGGAGAGATGATCTTGAAATGCAGCTGCTGCCCTCAACTGGCTTTTCCTTCCTTTCAGGAAACACGAGAATACGAGGTTTCGATATAAGGACAGCGGTAAGAGAGTCTCCGGCTGTGAACTTAATGTGCTCTCATAGAACTTCCTCAGTAACTAATCCAGAGGCCATGTGGAGTTTGGTTGGACCCCCGGACCTGCTGTTGTCTTTCCTTTTGCCTCTTTATTGAAGATTTTACTGTTTTCTTCACTGTATTTATTCTATTTAAACTGCGATAGGTGTGCTGCCAAGCCCTGGGCACAGGCAGCAGCGGGAGCCGGGGCAGAGCTGGGTCCTGGTGAGGCCAAGGGGGCATGGGGGCACCTGCTGTGCCCCCCTCCGTGGCAGAGTGTCCCCTGGTACTGCCCACACATGCAGAGGGATTTTTGCGGTTCTGGTGTTGTTAAAAATTAAAGATGTCTCCATTGCAAGAGCCTGCGGTTGATTGCTGGGAGCTGAGGTAGCGCAGGGTCTCCTGCAGGGTTCCCATCCTGCAGCTCCCAGCTCCCCAAGTAGGACCCTCGCCCAGGGGCTCGGGTGGCACTGGTGCAGGGATCATCCTTGCTGCAGGGCTCAGGAAAGCTGTCATCCAGGGAGCCAGGACAGCCTGGCACTCACGAGGCACATGCTGCATTCTTGTCCCACTTTGTGTTGGATGTGGAGAGGCAGTGAGCCAGGACTCACGGGGTGATGCTCTGTGGAGAAGCACCAAGCAGTGACCCCCGGCTGCCAGCCCAACAGGGTGGGCAGCCCTGGAAGCTGCCCTGCAGCGAGCGGAGCTCTGCAGCCGGTGCCTCTGCTCACACCAGTTGTTCCTCTCAGCAGCACCTCCAGTCACCCTGCCAGGAACACCCCGACCCAGTAACGGCCTGAGGCCACCCCTTGCCCCCCTGGCAGCATCTCAGGGTAAGCAGGACGGGCTGGGCTCCCTGTCACCGCTCCTTCCACTGCAGGAGGGTCTGCGGCCGACCCCGGCATCTAGAGCTGGAGCAGCACATCCCACCCAGCACCTTCCGGATTAGCACCTGGCTGGGTCTCACAGCTGGGCAGGAGATGGAGAGGGGCAGGGAATGAAGATGGAGATATATTGGGGATGGAAGGCAGATGGGATGCGTGGGGGCTCTGACACAGGAGACCAGCCCGGGGGGAGCAGAACAGCCCCTCAGAGCTGGTCCTGAACCCCAGTTCCACCCTTGGCATGCCCTGTGCTCCTCCATCACCTCTGCCAGAGCCAGGCACTGGCAGGGCCACCCTGTCTGCAGGGACACAGACCCCAAAAGGACACCCTGTCCCCGTGCCCCCCATGCCACAAACCCCAGCCAGCCCCTGGGGAGGGCAGTGAAGCCACCACCACATCCTTGGCTGCCAGTGTCCTTCTTTCGTCCTTGTAGAACAATCACAACCATGGGAGGCTGGGTTAGCTTGGGGTGGTAGTGCAGCTCTGCAGTGTACAGCTGGGATTTGGGGTTTTTCCTTTAAAAACAACGAATGTGTGTTTGTAATTTGTAAAGGTTAAAAAAAAAAAAAAAAAAAAAAAAAGAAAAAAATGTGCCAAAAATGTACGAAGCATTTCATTTCCCTTCATACATGTCTGTTTTTATAAGAACAATGTGAAAATTGCTGGGATTAAATATTTTTGAACATGATAAAGTAGTTCCGTGGGAAACTCTAGCGTTCAGTATAACCTCGATACCAATTGTTCTGTGTTTTTAAATGTCTGAAATCAGTTTGCAGAGACTCGGGGCGCAGGCTGCAGCGGTGCAGGGGAGAGTGAGGGCCGGGCATCCTGCGTGCCCTCCTGTGGGATGGTGGCCCAATGCCACTGGCTTGGCTCTGAGTGCCAGATCCTGCCCTGGTGCAGCCCCATAGTGCCCCCTGCTCCTGTGGGATGGAGGCACCCAAGCGCTGCTGGGACACAGAGTGAGCTGGCACAACCCTGGGGACATCTCCCCCCCATCACACCCTGGGGGAGCCAGAGCTGGCTCCCCCTGCACCCTCTGAACTCAGCATTGCCCAAGGCACTTGGGACCCCACAGGAGACTTGTGGCCCTGTTACGGAGGATGTGCAGAAGGTTTGGGGGAGCCCTGTTAGCCCATTCCCTCTGGGCAGGGGGTTTGTGGGGAACCATCCTGCGGGTGCCCTGCTCACCCATCAGCTGCCCAACTACCCATGGCTGTCACCTGGCAGCTCCTACGGCTGGGGCAGGACAGCTTTCCAAAACCACAGGGAGAACATGGTGGGACGGGGGGTGCTGCTTGGCCTGTCCCCCTCCATACAGCTTCACACCAGCTGCATCCCACAGGCATGGCTCAGGGAAGGTGCCAGGGCTAGGTGGGAAACATCCCCCTGCTGCTCCCTGGGAGCCTCTCCGGGATGAGCTGCTCTGGTGGCTGTAGAGACAAACCTCCAGGAGGTTTCCCCCCAGCATCAGGTGTGGGTAGGACAGGGTCATGTGGGGGGACCCTGGGTACCTGTGGGATACCCTGACCATGGGACCCCCTGAGCATGATCCTGCTCAGGAGTGTGGTGGCAGAAGGGTGGCTGTCACCTCACCAAGGAGTAGGGCCACCAGGATATCCCAGCTGAAACAGATGCTTGCAGAGTTCCTGGTGTCCCTGGAAGCAGGAAGGGAGGGGGATGGTCACGGAAATGCCCTTTCCCAGGGCGTCCACCCATCCAAGGAATCCTGAGGTCTTCCATCCATCCCCGCACCTCCCTACACAAAACAATGCAACAACCTTGTCCTCTCTAAACGTGCTTTTAAACAAGGTTATGCTGTGACATCGATAATGGCTTTGCATAGCAGCTGCCAGGCTAATGCACAGGGGGCGAGGGAGCCAAAGCTCTGATGCAGAGCATTCCTGGGGGAGGGAGCTCGGGCTATTTTTGGACAGAGATTGCAAGAGAATTAAAGTGAAGGGAAAAAAACCCAAACCCTTGATGCTGCCGTTCCTTCTCGGTGACGTAAAGCCGGAGCCAATCTCTGGCCTCACGCGTTGTGCTGCAGATGAAGCTTTGTCTGGGCACAGCAGCCTCGGATACAACTCACCTCCCACCCTGCATGGGGCCAAGCAGGGGACAGAGCG
>NW_020884906.1:7943729-7945969 GCF_003945725.1 Corapipo altera
TACAACTCACCTCCCACCCTGCATGGGGCCAAGCAGGGGACAGAGCGTGTCTGTGCCATGGCAGCCACGTGGCTGAGGGACTCCCGAGCTCAGGGGATGGAGCTGCAGGGACCCCTAAACTCCTTTCCAGCTGCACTGCAGGGTGGTGAGGTACAGCATCTCTGCCCGCTCTGGGGGAGGCACAGCATCCCTGCCCAGCCTAGAAGAGCTGGGAAAAGCCCTGGGATGCCCTTGGCACAGTTCTACCAGCGACACCCTGGCAGGAGCCCAGTACGCGGGCAGACTCCTGGCTCCAGTGGTTCCTTCTCCCTTTTCACGAGATGTCCTCCTGGGGCAGACACTGCCCGTGTCCTCCCCTCAGCTGCTGCCAAAACTGCGCCTGTGTTCTGCCAGGGCTGGGATTTCCTGGAATGTTTAGGCTGGAGTTGGGAGAGTGCTCCTGGAGGGGCCTTCCCTGCGCCGAGGAATCACAGAATCATGGAATGGTTTGGGTTGGAAAGCACCTTTAAAGACCATGCAAATGCACCCCCTGCCACAGGTAGGGACACCTTCCACTAGACCATGTTGCTTCAAGCCCTGTCCAACCCAGCCCTGAACACTTCCAGGGATGGGGCAGCCACAGCTTCTCTGGGTAACCTGTGCCAGGGCCTCACCACCCTCACAGGGAAGAATTTCTTACCAATATCCAATCAAAACCTATTCACAATTTAAAGTCATTCCCTCTTGTCCTGTCATTCCAGGCCCTTGTCTAAAGTCCCTCTCCAGCTCTCTTGGAGCCCCAAAAGAAAGCCAGGGGCAGGTTGTCCCACAGCGAAGCGTTGAGTGGCAGAGCTGGGGACCAGGGCCGGGGGGGGGGCAGCGGGGACAGGGAGCAGAAGACAGAGGGAGGAGAGAAAGACCAAGAGAGGGCCCAGAGCTGTGGAGCCTGACAGAAGGATGTGTTGTCTGCCACGAGCAGGAGCTGCTGGCTGAGGCTGGGGGTCTGGGAAGGAGCAGGATGAAATAAAGTCCTGCTCCTTTCACCCTGCAACACACTGCTGCCAGGGCCCTGCAGCAGCAAACTGGGCTGGAAACAGGGGGAAGCAGCACTAGCAGGCAGGAGGCAAAAATGTGTCAGGACAGAAAACAAGGAGCAGCTTAGGTCTGCAACAGCAGGGGATAAGGTTGCTCAGAGGAAGCATACACACACCTGAGGGGCTGAGCAGGGAAGTTCTAGTCCCACTTCCAGAGCCCAGCTCGAGCTGTGCCAGAGGAGGATGCGCAGGCACCGGATGGCCAAACCTGCAAAACAAGGCAGGGCTTTCCTTGTGCCAGGAGCAGTGACACGTGTCCCACGCAGTTCCACGTGGCACTGCGAGAAGGCAGGGCAGTGTGCTCTGCCTGCACCCCGGCTCTGCCTGCAGGGGAACGGAGGAGGGAGGGTCGGAGCACTGGGCCCCCTGGGGCCCTCGGATCTGACAGCAGTGGCTGAAATGAACAAGAAATGGGCTGGAAGCAGGAAGGCTCACAACAAACTGTTTCTCCACCAGCACTTCAAAGTTGTTAAGGGACATCCCAGCCTGGGAACAGCTTCCCCCCATCCCAGGTGTCACGGCACATCATCACATCCTCGCTGAGGTATTCCCTGGCTGCCTGCATCCTAAGCATTGCCTCCCTGGGAGCTCCTGTCCTCTGCATGCCAGGTGCACTCATCCTTGGGGACCAGCAACCCCTGCATCCCCAGGGCTGCAGCCCCAGGGGCCTGAATCTCTGGAGCCAGTACTCCCCGCATCCCTGAGTCCCTGGGTGCTGCATCCCTGGAGCCAGCATCCTGCACATCCCAACTGCTGCATCCCTAATAACCTGTGTCCCTGGAGTCAGTATCCCGTCCCTTGGGTGCCTGCATCCCTGTGTGCTCCCGCCCCTGGGACCACCATCCCCGGGGCCAGCATCCTCTGCACTCTGACTGCTGCAAATCCCAGTGCCTCAATACTTGAAGCCAGAGTCCCTGCACGTCCCCTGCACCCTCCGGTGCCCCCGCACCTCCTGCGCCCCCGCCGCTGCAGCCCATCCCCCGTGTCCCCGGGGCGGTGTCTCGGGGTTCCCGCCGCCGGGATGGGCACTCCCTCGGGGACCATACCCGCCGCCTCCAGCCGCTCCACCCCCCGGGACCCCTCCCGAGTGCCGCAACCCCGCGGCTCCCCCCGCCCCTCCCGCCTGCGCGGTGCGGGAGCGCGGTGCGGGGGCGGACGCACCGCCCC
>NW_020884906.1:7946369-7969098 GCF_003945725.1 Corapipo altera
GCCGCCCGGCGCGGTCCCGGCGGGGGCGGTGCGGCCCCTCCTGCCCGGGCTGCTGGGAGTTGTGGTCCGCTGCGGCGGCGGCAGGAGGAGCGGAGCGGCGCGGAGCGGAGCGCGGCCCCGCACGGCCCCAGCAGCAGGTCGGTACCGCATCGCACCGCATCGCATCGCATCGCATCGCGGGGGGGCCGCGGGCGGGCGGCGCGGGAGCGGAGCCCGCGGCGGGGGGCGCAGCCCGAACACCCCGGCCGGGGCAGGGGCTCGGCGCCGGGAGGGCAACACGGCCATGCCGGGTGGCAGCGCGGCGGCAGGTGCCACCGCCACGCCGGGTGATGCAGCCACACTGGTGACACTCGCTGACGCTGCCACGCTGGGTGACACCATCACACGGGGTGAGAGCAGCATGCAGGTGACACCGTCACACTGGTGACACAGCTGGGGTGGCATGCTGGAGGAGAGGGTGAAGAGAGCACCCACGGCTCCGGCTCCAGAGTGACAGTGGGCACCTCACCTCACCCCAATGCTCCTGCTCCTCGTGCCTCTCCCAAAGGCGACGCCGGCCGTGCTGAGCTGAGGACATCCCTGCCATGCGTCCCCGTCACCACGGGCCCACGGCCTGGGGATCCCAGCCAGGCTGAGCGGAATCTGCTGCCTCCAGGAGATGCCAGGGCCACCACGGAGCCACTGAGATGCAACTTTGTGCTGCATCGAAGCCTCTGCCTTCCTTATGTAACGCAGCTGCTGCTGGCACGGTGCTCGCCTCCACGTCCTGCACAACTTCGGTGCAACGTGGAATTGATCTCCTCTCCCTGGAATGGCTCTGCTGGTATCATTAGCTGAGGAGCCTTTTCTGGGATCTCAGGCCATGGGTGCTGGATGCGACCACCCGTCTAATTGCAGGGCTGTGGCTGGAAGTTGACAGCACCTATTGGGTGCCCCGGTCAGGTCCTGGCCATGCAGTGTCCGCTGGGAGTGGTGCCGGTGTTTGGGGCCCTGCTTCACATCCCCTGTGGAGGTGGGTTTGGGCAGGTTTGCAGTGGGGTGTCTGTGCAAGCACAGGAGGCAGCTCCTGGGATGGATCCCATGAAGTCTCTGCCCAGAGGAGACCAGGGCTCTCCATCCTGAGGCTCCTGGGCGGCCAGGCTCTGGGGGTGGGCAGGCAGCACATGGGCACAGGGGGTTTGATCTCTTGCTGCTCTGATGGTTTGCCCCTGACTTTCCACCTTTGAGGTGCTGACAGCAGCAGTGGGGCCGTGTTTGTGCCATGCTGCCCTCACAGGATGTGACTCCAGCCTGGGGACCCCGAGGTTGTCGGACCCCGAGCTCTGCCTCCTGTGCCCTTGTCAGTCGGTCTGACCGAGCCTGGCTGCTGTGCTGGGGTGGCTCCCTGCTCGCCTGGCAGGGTGAGAGCCACCCTGAATACAGATCACACCAGGGCTCTGGTGACTTTCCTGGCACTCTGGGCCAGGGAGCATGAGGGGGTTGTGTTGGCCTTGGGGGACACCCCTGGCCTTGGGGGACACCCCGACTCCATGGTTGCACCCCGGGAGCTGATGCCTGAGCAAGAGAAACCAGTGTGTCTGGAGGGATGCCAGCTGTGGGGATGGAGGAAAGTTATCTTAGGATTCCCAGGAGGCTGTGACGTGCCACGTGGATTGGAGATGCTGGGACAGGGCACGCAGGCAATGTGCTACAAGGAAGTAGGGTGTGTAGATGTCCCTCCCTGGGGTGTAACTGCCTGAAACCCATGTCTCCAACACTGCACAAGGTCCCAGCTGCAAGGTCAGGTCCCTCCTGCAGCCCATTCCCATCCCCACTGATAAGGAAATGCATGTGTAGAGGATGCAGGACCTTGGTATGAAGGGCTGGGAAGGGTTTGGATGACTTCCCTGGCTCTTAAATGCATCCTGCTCCTTAGAGTAAGTGCTCTCACAGATAAGCCAGTGAAATCAAACAGGCCAACCCCAACCTGCCCCTGTTGCCACCATCCTGACATGCCACTGTGGGTATGTGACCTTGGCAGTCTGGCCAAGTGCTGAGCTCTCACACAGCTCAGTCTCTGGAGGGAAACTCACTTCAGAGCGGTTAGATGGAGGGGATAAGCTGATGTGCTGCCAGATAGGGCTGTGAAGTGTCTATTCCCAGTGTCTATTCCCTTATCAGCCCGATTTCAGAGATGATAAGGCAGCAACTTAGGAGAGAAATGGGAAGAAGAGCAGGAAGGGAGATGGTCCCTGGGCTGGTGGAGGTGGGGTCTGGGTCTCCCTGCTACCTCTCATTTGTATATTTGTGGAAGATCCTGTTGGAAGGAGTGTGGGTTTTTCTTGGCATGGGATGACGTTGGGCTCCTGGGCAGGGAGGAGGACTCCTCATCCATCATCCCCTCCCAGAGAAGCTGGTGTCCTGCACAGCCCCAGCACATGACCCTGGCTGTGCCCCTTGCACTGTCCGCTGCAGGGACTCCAAGGGGCAGCTCCCTTCCTAATACCTCTGGGTTTCTCTCCCCAGATCTTCCCTCCAGGGGAACCTTCCAGGATGATCGGCCCAGGAGCACTGCTGGGGACCCTCCAGGCACATTGGTGCTGACCCAGCGCTGGGACCCTCAGGCAGCCTGGCCACCCTCCTCCCCGGGTGCTGCCATCAATGCGGAGCTCCCAGGAGTGCAGGGGAGAGCCACCACTCCACTTCCCCATGGCAGCTCCTTCCCACTGCACCCCGGCCCAGCTGCATGGTGTGGGTGCCCCTGAGGCCCACAAGGACTGACCGCCGGGCCCCGCTGCGCGCACCCACCCACCGTGGCACCACCATGTCTCTGGAGTGGCTGATGGGCTGGAGCTGGTCCCTGGATGGACTCCGGGATTTCATCGCCACTGGCATCCAGTCTTTCCGGGACTGCGACGCCACCGCCCTGGCCGCCGTCGCCTGCTTCCTGGTCCTCTTTGTCTGGTACTGCTACCACGTGGGGCGGGAGCAGCCCCGCGCGTACACCACCGTCAACGCGCTGATGCAGAGCGCGGAGGCCAACGGGGTGCAGAATGGGTACGTGTACTGCCACTCGCCCGAGTGCGTGCGCTGCACCCACCACGACGGGCTCAACCAGAAACTCTACCACAACCTGCAGGAGTACGCCAAGCGCTACTCCTGGTCCGGCATGGGCAGGATCCACAAGGGCATCCGAGAGCAGGGCCGCTACCTCAACAGCCGGCCCTCCATCCAGAAGCCAGAAGTCTTCTTCCTGCCCGACTTGCCAACCACACCCTATTTCTCCCGGGACGCTCAAAAGCATGACGTGGAGTTGCTGGAGCGCAACTTCCAGACCATCCTGTGCGAGTTTGAGACCCTCTACAAAGCGTTCTCAAACTGCAGCCTCCCGCAAGGATGGAAAATGAACAGCACGCCCAGTGGGGAGTGGTTCACCTTCTACCTGGTGAACCAGGGCATGTGCGTGCCCAGGAACTGCCGGAGATGCCCACGGACGTACCGCTTGCTCGGGAGCCTCCGCACCTGCATTGGCAACAATGTCTTTGGGAACGCGTGCATCTCCGTGCTGAGCCCGGGCACTGTCATCGCCGAGCACTACGGACCCACCAACATCCGCATCCGCTGCCACCTTGGTGAGTGCCCAGGGCCGTGGCTCGTGTTCTCTGGGGGCAGTGCTGGGGGCTGCAGCAGAGCCTGGGAGCAAGAGGTCCAAAAAGGCCTATGGCATCCAGTGCTCTTGGGGTTCAGCTGCCAATTGCAGCCCTGGGGGGCTTAGGCACCTGCTCTACTTCGGCATGAGGGAGGTTTTTAGGGCTTTTGTGGCAGCAGACTCCTCAGGAGAGGCTGGTGCTCAGTCCCTGGCTATCTGACGTCCCCAAAGTCCTCAGCTCAGCAGCAGGAGGGTTTCACCTCCTCCTCACACCAACCCAGGGCTGTGGGCTCTTGCCAGTGCAAGATACAGGGCTGATTTTGCACAGAGGTCTCCAAACACCCCTCACTCTTCAGGCAGGCCCCCCTCCCCTCCCAGGATGTGGCTCAGCCTGGGGTGCTGCTCCAGGGACTGTGTTGTGCCACTGGCAGCTCCCCACTCCTGAGATCTCAGGTGCTCTGCATGGGACACAGGTGGATGGAAGCAAAGATGCTGCTTTGGGGTTTGCAAAGATGCAAATGATGGTTGGGAGGTCCTGGAGGGTCCCCTCTGATGGGTTAGGCATTGAGTTGATGGCACAGTGCTCCCTGCTCTGCAGACACTGGGACAGGGAGAGCCCACACGGCACAGATGGCCGGGCTGGCAGTGGCACCGATCCTGCCGGGGGAGGCACCGCACGGGCCGGCTGGCAAATACCGAGCACGCCTGTTCAGCCAACAACTCGGGTAAACACACCCAGGCAGTGCTGGCCATTTATTCGAAAAAGGAGTCATTTTCAGAGCTGATCCCAGGAGCTGCTGGGCAACTGGGACCTGCCCTTGCTGGTGCCAGGAGGAAGCCCATCACTGACCCCTCTCTCTGGGGTGCTCAGGGATGTGCTCCCCTCATGAGGGGCTGAGAGTGGTTCCTAGAAGGGGGCTGACGAGGTCCAGGTTGGCTCAGGTGAGCACAGCTGGAGCACACATGCCCTGGACACTTGGGAGATGCAGGTTTTTCCCTTCTCCTTCTACCAGGACACTGCACAGTGCCAGGGGCACATGAACACCCCCACCTCTGTGCTGGGGACACGGCTCTCACTGTGCCCAGGATTATTAAGAGATAACCTGCCCTTTCAGACAGCTTGCTCTGCAAAGCCAGTGCAGCCTTTGGCATGGCTGAGTCGCTCTCGAGGATTTACTGCAGCCCTCAGGCATGGGCACCAGCTCTGCCTCTCCCTGGGCCAGGGCAGCATCCCCGGGGTGCAGGTGCCATGGAAGGGCTGCAGGCTGCTGCTGCCTCCTCCCTGCATCCCCTGGTTGTTCTGCTCCCCCTTTCCAGCCTCTCCAGCTGAGGCTGTTGTGCAGGGAAATGGCTTTGGGTTTTGCAGGCTTTGAAACAGCAGCTTTGTGCTCCCAGCTCTACCTGGCAGCTGGGAGTCCCTGCTGTGCTCAGTTTTGGCATCGCTCTCGGGTCCGTTCTGCTCGTTTGCTGCATCGTTACCATTCAGGAGCCACGTGAGCTCTGACCCCTTTCTCTGCCACAGCTGCATCCTCAGGGCAGGTTAGCTCTGCAGCAGCTCCAGTGTCCCTGGCACTGCAGGGGGTGATGGTCCTAATGCAGGTGGTGATGGGATCAACCCTTGTTAAACTGGTCTGGCTTGTGCTGGTATCATACAAAAAGACCCATTTTATTTCTATAATTATCCTTCTTCCTGTGGCCCTCACGGAGCTGCTTCTTCACGAGGGTTTTGTGATGCCCCTGAATTTCTGTCCTTGCAGCCCCCCTGTAGCAGCACCTGGGGTGGGGACCAAGGAATGGGGCAGGTGCTGAGTGATGGAAGGTCCATGGGCAGCTTGTGGCAGAGGCAGAATTGAGCCCATTTGCCAGTCCCAGTGCAGCAGTTCCTGCTTTCCCAGCCTTGCCCTGGGCAGGGTCAGCACAGCAGAGCTGGTCCTGAAGCTGGAAAACCTCCCAGGAGCCTGGTTCCCTGCACACACCCTGGGGTCCTGGACTCCAGGGACTGGGAAGCTGTTCCAGATACAAAAGTGAGTGCCTGTGGTGCTGAGCTCACTGGGGACAGTAGGGGCTGAGCTGCACCAGGCTTGGGGTTCAGGTTGCTCCCTGGAGAGAAGCTGACCCTTGGCAACAGCATGGGGCTCATATGGGGCCCATGTGGGGCTTGCTGTTCATCACTGCTGCCCTGTCACAGGGAACACAGCACCACCTGACCCTCCCTGTTCTCTCTCTTTGTGCCTGAAGGTCTGAAGACACCCAGCAACTGCGAGCTGGTGGTGGGGGGTGAGCCCCAGTGCTGGGCTGAGGGCCGGTGCCTCCTCTTTGACGACTCCTTCCTGCACACGGCATTCCATGAAGGTGAGCACAGGTTCAGCATGTGCAGCCTCGCAGTGTCCCCTCTGGTGCCAGGGGCCAGGGAGGAATGGGTGGGCAAGGACACCTGTGCCCAGTTTCTTCTCCTTCCTCCCACTGGGCTTGGACTGCTGCTGCCGTTGGCTTGCTCCATGTGGCAGCAGCCTTGCCCCTGGCACTGGGGGCTCACCCATGAAAATGCTTCCTCTGCCTCAGGGCATCTGGTGCCCCTTTCCTGGCAGAGCCCTGGAGCCCCCCATAGCCTGCCCAGGGCTTGCTCCCATCCTGACTTGCTTCTGGTGCTGCCACGGCCCCTGCACGGGGCCTGGTGATCCTCTCCCTGCCCAGAGGTCCTCCCTGCCATGGCAGCCAGCTTGGAAAGGCTTCCTTCATTGCCAAGCTGTGCAGGGCAGCTCAGGCTGTGATGGCACAGCCTCGGCATCCTCTGGCCCTCACGCTGCCGCTGCAGCCGCCCTGTTGCAGGAGCAGCTCGGTGCTGACGTGACAGCGGCGCCTTTGTCTCTTGTGCAGGGGGAACAGCCTCACTCCCGCCTGGATTGTTCCTCCCTCCGTCTCTGACAGAGGCTGTTCCACTTCAGCTCTCCCAGATTAACCGGCATTAGTTGCCGATGACATAAAAGCATCAAGCAGAGCTGTTCCCCACAGGGGAGCCTGTGGAGAGAGTGAAAGAACAAAAGCTGTTGCTTCCACCTAACCCGGCTGTGGAACTGGGAAGCGCAGCTCCGTGCAGGGCTGTAAGACCAGGAAGGCTGGAATGGCGCAGCAGCTGTTCCCTGCAGATACAAGGTGCAGCTGCAAGGAGGGCGGGCGCAGCATCTTGCCTTGGCCCTGCCAGGGGAATCCTCTGGGTGCCCAAAGCAACCCTGGAGCCCCGGCAGGGAGGACCCTGCCCCGTGCCAGCTACTGGAGGCACTGGGCTCCCAGTACACAGGTGTTTAGTGGGGTTGCACTGGGCAGGTGCCTCCCTGTGCTCACCCTGCGCTTCCATCCCACCCAGGTGCCCCGGAGGATGGTCCCCGCGTGGTCTTCATGGTGGACCTGTGGCACCCCAACGTGGCGGCTGCTGAGCGCCAAGCCCTCGACTTCATCTTCGCGCCGGGACGATGACGGCGCTGCCCGGCCTGGTGGGCTCAGGGCAGCCGTGGGCGGGCGGCTGTGCCGGCTCGGCCCCACCGCGGCTCCGGGGCCGCACTGGAACCTTCCTCCCGGCACACGGCCTCGGTCCTCCCTCCCGGGGGCTCTTGTAAATGGAAACTGTGACGTGTATCAGCGCCCATCTCTTTCCTCCATCGTTGGCTTCAGGGATTCTTTTCTCGCCCCCGCCGTGGCTCGCTGCCCCCCATGCTCCTACGTGTTCTGTTGCTACTGTGTTTTGCAGTGTTCAGAAGTAGAGTAACAAACCCAAGGGTGTTCGTTTGAATGTAATAATGTAAAATTTCTCGTGGTCATCAAAGGAATAACACACACACACATACCATAACAGCCAACCAGCCCAGCAAAGCACTCAGCCTGTCCTGCCTGGCTGCAGTCTGGGATGGATGGACAGATGGACACTGGGGGCTGCAGCAGGCATGGTGCTCCCCCCTGGGCAGGGGCTATTCTGGCTGAGGCTGATGGGGTGGACAGGGCAGAGCTCTTCCCATAAAGAGCCTTCCCACCATGAGTGCAGGGGTTTCTGCTTCTTCCCCCATCTGCCAGCCCAGGGCCCCCAGCCCTCCTGTCCTCAGAAACTCCTTTTGTCACCCAAAAAGGGAGCAGAGCCCACTGCCTCAAGCTGCAGGTGCCCCCAGCCAAGCAAGGCAGCGAGCCCAGGGGTGCCCCAACATGCACCCTGCCAGGGGACAGCACACACAGCCCTGCTCTTCAGTCTGCCCGAGGGCATTATCAGTCGCCCAAATCCCCTCCTTGCTCTATCTGCAACCTTCAGTTTTCACAGCTCCAGCTGGGAAGCCCTGCAGTAGTAGAGATGCTGTTTGGGAACACAGAGTAGGGGTTTTGTCTGTCCATAGGAAGAAAGGAGGTCACCATTCCTTCTGGGAGGTCACCATTCCTTCTGCTGCTCCATCTTCTCGTTTCCTCGAGCCAGGGCAGGTGCACACCGCAGCAGCTCACATGGACCTGACTCCAAAGGAAAGGTTCCCAAGGCAGAGGGGTTTAATGCTGCAGCCTGAGGAATGAGCCCCCCACCCTGGGGTCCTGCCTGCCCAGCGACCACCTGCTTTTCCTGAAGGCACCCAGCATCCAGGGTCTGTTTGAGAGACAGTTTATGACATCCTACATGTGAAGCACAGCGTGCCGTGGCTGCTCACCACTGTCCTTGCTGGGGACCGCTCGGCTCCGTGCCCTGCCGGGGAGGGAACACAGCCCTGTCCCCTTACAACTTCTTTACAGACTTCTCAGTGATTTGATTGCAAGATAAGGCAGAGATTTCAAATACATCTGAGATATTTTTTACACCTGTCTTGTTACAGACTATCTGAAGTGCATGATTTCTACTCGCATTGGCTACCTGGCCGCAGGCCCTGGGGAAGCAGGTTGGCTCTGTCCGACAGTCGGTAACATTCATAAGTGGATAAGCAAAGATTATCAATAAACAGTTGTGCTGAAAACAGAAGGGGCTCTGCCTGCTGCTCTAATCAGTCCAGAGTCAAGCAAACACTGAGAGGTTGGGTCCTGCTTATCACAGCAGCTCAGCCGGCTGCTGGTGGGGAGAACGTGCTGGAAGAGCAGGAGCTGCAGGGTGGGAGGGGTCATTGGCCCATTTGCCAGGGATATGGTGAGTGAAGGCAGTGCTTTAAAGTACCCAACCCCATGAGACCTCTGTCCCCATGGATTTGGCCAGGCTGGATGGGGCCCTGAGCAGCCTGGTCGAGTGGGTGAATCCCTGCCCATGGCAGGGGGTTGGAACTGGATATTTGGGGTCCTTTCCAACCCAAACCATTCTGAGATTCTGTGATGTCAGTCAACCCCAGGCTGCCAAGGAGCACAGGGAACAACCCCCTGCCTCTCCCATAGCTGTGGCATGGCATGGGCGCAGCTACAGTTATGGCAGCACTGCCTGGCCTGTGGCAGCAGAGACTGTCCCCAGTCATCCCCAGAAGCAGCTGCAGCCCTTCAGCTCCCGGAACCTCACAGCAGCCACTAGTCTTGCCAGAGCATCCGCAAACAAACCATTCTGGGAATTGCTTCCAGCTGCCTGCACTGATGCATCAAAGGCAGCAGATCCCCAGGAGCAGCTCCAGGGCAGAGAGTGCTGCTTAACTCCCACCCTACTGCCCGAAAACAGCAGCACGGAGCCAGCTTGGCAGGGCAGGAATCGCCCTCCACGAGTCCCTGGGCCTCGCTGGCAGCGCTCAGACAGACCCAGCTGCAGCAGCTGCTCCTCATCCCCTTATGCTCAAAATGCCCCATTTTTAAACCTCTCCAGCACAGCAGTCACGCCAAGGGCCAGGAGCTCTCCATGTGCTGCCCAGACAACTTTCCTCCCAGCTAGCTCAGGCAGAGAGGTCTGGGTGACCAGATGCAGCCCCAGCAGCCACGGGAACGAGCCACCCCAGCTGTTCCCCTGCCGGCAGACGGCTCGGCAGATTGCGGCAGGAGATCCCCGACGGCAGCAGGCGAGAGCATTCATCTATTTTGTGTCTTGCTGCTGTGCCAAATCTCCCTCCTGTCCTTCTCAGGATTTTCCTTCAACTTCTACGTGTTTCCTGATAGAGCACACAACCACTTCCGAAAACACCCAGGCAGGAGCCAGCCGGATCTCCCCGGGGAGCAAACCAGGCTGGAGCTGCCTCGCAGCCCTGCCCGCTGGCTCGCTGCTCCCAGCACTCCGAGGCTTCCTCACCTCCTGGGAATTGCAGAGAGAACCCGGATCTGCTGAGTGTGCAGAGGCGACAGGCAGAGCAGCATCTACCAGAGAGGCTGCTTGGCTCAGCCTGGCAGGGAGCCCAGAGCATCAAAGAGGCTGGAGAACACAGCCCCTCCCCTCCTGCCTTCTCCCACCCACGCGATGCCTCCCTGTGCTCTGCTCCAGACCAAGAGCAGCTTGGCCATCACTCAAGGCAAGTGGACAGGGAACTCGCACAGGGAAGCAGCACCTTACCTTCCACATGGATGTCACTGAAACAGGAGGTCACTAGGATGGCTCCAGCTCAGGCTTCCCAGTGAGCTTTCACTCCTACATTGCCAACAGGCTCCTGACAGTCCTTCTGTGCAGAGCAGCTTCCCTGCCATCGTGCCCAGGACAGGAGCAGTGCCACGCGGCCCTGCTCCTGCTGAAACACCCCTTCAGCTGCCAGGGCTGGCATCCAGGTGGCAATCCATGCCCAGCCACCGCTGAGCAAGCAGCTGGCTTGTCCTCTGGAGTCCTCTGAAATTCCCAGCAAGGTCTTCAGAGTAGCCCTGCAATGGCAGAGACCTTGGGAACTGTCTGTGCTGGAGCAGAACCATGAGCTATGACCATGGTGACCTCACCATTTCCAGCTCTGATGCTGACACGAGGCTGCTCACCATCTCACCATGTTCATGTCTCTCTCACCATCTCTCAGTAACACCAGTAATGCATCTACCTTCAGGAATCTTCCAAGAAGTTGCTTTGCAAGAATGACTGAACCAACAGGCACTGCCTGTTCAACCCCACCAGTGCAGGAACTACCCTTGGCACAGAGCTAAGAGGGAGAACAGTTCACCCAACCCAAGCCATCACACTAGGAACCACAAACACGACAACCAACATGACTGGCCACTGACACAGTGCTAGAATGAGCCTTGGAGACTCTCTTTTATTTCCACAGTCACACTGCAGGGGGATTGTACGTACCAGCAGCAGGTTTCCAAGCCCAGCCAAACAGCTATCCATCCCTCAGGTCTAAGCAGCCATCACCACAGACCCCCCCCCAGCCACCACTGAGAGGGGACACTCCGTCAGAGCAGGAAGGGAACAGTTGCTGAGGGGCTACAAAACCTCTTTGGTCCCATCAGCTTAAGAGGCAGTTTCAGGGTCAACAGAGCATGGGCAAATGGAGCATCAAGAGCAGCAAAACAAGGTCCTGCACCAGGAGGGAGGGAGGGAGCAGAAGGACACTCATACCACCACCACCATCACAGGGCCCTGTGAGGCCATGGGGTCCAGGTGTGGGCAGCGCCGGGCTGCACCATCACTGACCAGGCAGGTGTGGAGGGACAAGAACCTCCCAGAGTCACCTACAACATAAAAGCCTCCTGACAGCACCCGGAGGAGGCTTATGAGTTCTGCAGCACTTCTCCAGTCTGAGAACAGGCAGGCTCTGCTAATCAAGGTAAGGCACTACATCATGGCAGGGCTTATTCCTATGGATTAAGAGATATAAATAAAGCCCAAGTCTGAGCAGGGTAAGTGCAGGCAAAGACAGTGTCTGACTGACATGTCTCAAAGCCAGCACTGCCCGGGGTCTGTGTGGCTCAGAGGAAGACGAGGTTTTACATCAGGTCAAGGCACACGGGGAGTCTGCAGAGCACCAAGAACTGGCCCAGAGTCCATGTAAACCAAGCGCCCCAACACAGCTGTGTTCTGTCTTCAGTCTTTGGTAAGTGCTAATGTCAGTAACACCTGCCCTGGCCCCAGATGAGCTGCAGGACAGGGCAAAAAGTGACCCTTTTGAGGGTCAGGCAGGCTGGAGACCCCACAGAGGCAGGACAGAGCCTCGTGCCTCTGATGGAATAAATGGCTGAGATTTTCCTTATTGGAGATGAACATTCAGCAGGGGCTGAGACACGTTGTCTGAGCACATCAGCTCACAGCAGGTTCACCCCGTGCTTCAGCAGCTTCTGCTTGGCCTTGCTGGGTAGGCTGAAGGCACTGTCGTGCGGGTTGGGGACGCCCGAGTTGCGGAGCGGAGCACCCAGCTGCTGGAAGTAGGTTTCCTGGACAGGATTTCGACAGGCGTACACAGCTGTGGAGGCATTCCTGGCAAGGCAGCAGAGAGGGAAGAGGTCAGATTTACAGATTTGGGCCAGATTCACAGGTGGGCACTGGGGTGTTTAAAGCACTGGGCTCCCAGCTACTGAGAGGGACTTTCAGATGTCTCAGCGAGGGAACACGGAGCTAAATGGGCACCAAACCCCTGCAGTGCGTTCCCAGAAGACCACAGGGAACCAGACCCTCCTTCTCAAGGGTCTTGGCATCCTAAAAGGAAAAATGGGATATCACAGAACCTTTGAGGCTGAAAAAGACCTCCAAGACCATTGAGCTCAACCTGTGACTGATCCCTACATGGTCAACCAGCCCAGAGCACCGAGTGCCACGTCCAGTTGTTCCTTGGACACCTCCAGGGGTGGGGACTCCACCACCTTCCTGGTGGAAGGGCAGCCCCTTCCAATGACTGATCAGCCTTTCCATGAATAAATTCTTCTAGTACCCACTCAGCAGCACCAACACCTGTGTGTCACCAGCCCAGGACACCATGAGCTGGGATGGAACGCTCCTCATGCCCACCACTCCTCCCTGTCCCACAGGAGCCCATCTCACTGCTGCTGGCCATAACCAAATCCCAGTACAGCACCTCGCAGCAGGAATCACATTCAGTCACAGGTCTGATGAAGCTCAGACAATAGCCAGATACTGTTACCACAAAAGCTGTGATTATTAATAACAGTTAAGATTAAGAACCCCCACGGAGCATTCTCCTGCTGGAAGGCTGGCAGGGAGAAAAGCCAAGGACCCTGGATTCCTCCTCAGCGGAGGAAAGCAGCAACTGCTATGTTTGCTGACACCCTTCTGTGACAACTCTCCATAAAAGAAAGCAGTTTTAGTCATCTTGTTACTCAGGCTGATTCACACATGGAGTTGCTTTTTTTGGGGTAACAGAATACACCAGCTTAGGCAGTCAGTTTAGGATTGGATTTAAGGAGCCAGTCAAGCTCATGCTAAACAAGGAGTTCTCCAGCACTGAAGTGTATGATTCACATTCCCTTGGCAAGCTGTGCCAGAGCAGTGAAACTGTTTAATTCCCAGAAGCATCTTTATTTCATCATGTTTTGGACAAACAAGCAGGACCAGGCAGGCAGAATCTGTGCACTCACAACACAACCCCCCCAGCTCAGCTGAGGAACGGAGGGTTCGCTTCAGCCGTGGCCTGGGGAAGGGATCTGTGTGTGGGGAAGGGATGTGGATGTTAGGAAGGGCTCTGGCTCTGGGGATGAGCTCTGGATGTCAGGGAGGACTCTGGCCAGGAGGAAGGGCTGTGGTTGTTGGGAAGGGCACTGGATGTCAGGGAGGGCTCTGGCCATGAGGAAGGGCTTTGGATGTCATGGAGGGCTCTGGAAGTCGGGAAGGACTCTGGCTGTGATAAGACCATCCTGCCTGGCACATAACAATTGAGTTTGCCACGCACATCACAGTGTGTTTCCAACCCAACAAGCCGTGTAAGAAAACAAAATCTAGGTTGCCAATTCTGGGCGCCTTTGGCTCCCCGCCGAGACACAAATTTATTAGGAACAGCTATATTTAACACTGCGTCTTAGAATCTTATGGTGCCAGGAACTGGCAATGTTTGAACATTATATCTTAATCCAACTCATGGCACCACTCAGCTGTGCCCTCAGTCCCGGTGCCACTGTAGCCTCTCAACATCCAGAACACAAAGGAACCCACAATTAAAAGCAAACTTAGGGAATAAGGCGATGTGACTGACCCTTGCCAGGAGGCATCAGTGTGGTTACAACATGTGCCAAAACCCAGACAGACATAAAAAGAGGTTCCCCCCTTCTGTGACCACCCAGCCTAGTGTGAGGAGGGGTTGTGAGCACCCCTTACCTGATGATCACCTCTGAGGCCGAGGGAAGCTGGCTGAAGTCAGAGTGGATCAGCGTGGCCGCCCTCAGGAAGTGCCGGTCCAGAGGCCCAGGTGTGTGGGGCAGGTTGGCTGCACAACAGGAGCAAGGGGGGGTATTAAAAGCCCACTCTGTATTGTGTCCCCATTTACTGAACAGAAAAAGGCCCTGGATCTTCCCACAGACCCTGAATAGCAGCAGAACATGCTGGTGACACCTTAAGTCCCAAGGTGACCTCAATGGAACCAGTCAGCGACAGCCACCGTGCTCAGCCAAGTACATCCTGGGGTACCTTTCCTGGCAGGCAACACACATCGAAGGGTCACAAGGTGGCCTGAGGCCTGGGGTACCTAGAAACATTGGGATTTCTCTCTCTCTTTAAAGCACTTCCAAGCTGGACAGAGCCAGGCCACTCAGAGGCTGCCAGAGAAAGGGAACAGCAAAACCAACTGGAGCAACACATGCACAGGGCTTTCTGCAGGTCAGTGGTTCACCCACACCCAGGGCAGCAGCCCCCCAACTGCTGCCTGGTCCCAGCTCCTGCTTCTCACAGCCAGAAACAACTGAGAGACCCTCAGGTGTGACTGACAGACCCTCATATGTTCAGTGGGACACAAGGCATCACACAAGAGATGAATGGCTGGGGGCATTGGCTGGGTTTGAAGGGGATGTCGAGTCCTGTGCTCACACCCAGCCCTCAGCAGAACCCCAAGGGACATCATTCTGAGCAAAGCACCAGTGGCAGCTGCTCCAGCTCCCACAGCCTCTGGCTTTCACCCAAACAAAGCCATCAACAAGTCTTCAGCAGATTATAAACTCCCAACAGACAAAGTTCCCTCAACAGGGCCTTTCAGCCAGGCTGTGTGGTAGGAGTTACAGTGAGAAATGCTTCTGAGCTGCCTGAGGTATGAGAAAAGGTTCCCCTAAAACCCATTCTCCTCACTATTCCCTCCTGCTGTTCCAGAAGATGAAGGCTCACCTGTGAGGACATTCTGGACACGGTCATAGTGTGTGAAGCTGTAGGTTGTCCTGGCTGAGGCCGAGGAGTCCTTGGGCAGAGTCTCCCTCAGGTGAACCTCGAGGCCATTCAGGGAAGCCAGGCTGCTGTGGTACTGCAGACAGGGGAAAGGCAAGGGTCAGAGCTCCACCTGTGCCTCACCTGAGCTTTCAAGGAGGTGCTGGAGGGCGTTCAGGTGACAGAGGGACCAGACCCTTCCATGCTCTGCTGTGCTGCCCAGGCTCCCACATGGAATGGCTGGGAAACTTGGGCACAAGGGAAAGCAGACAAGTCCCACAGCTCCCATGTCAGTGATGGAACTCAGAACACCCTGGTCTAGTGGAAGGGGACCCCGTGGAAGGGGTCCTTGCCCATGGTAGGGTGGTGGAACCAGATGATCTTTACCAACCCAAACCATTCCTTGATTCCGTGACTCAGGAAAGGGCACTCCAACCTGAAAATAAGCCACTAAACCACCTGATGCTATTAATTCCAGGAAAATGCAGGACTCCATTAATGTACCATCAACCATTACTCTCCAGGGCTCATTTTCACATGACTTGCAGCCACAACAAGGAATATTCCTTTGCTTCCCAGCCCTTGTTACACCAGGCAGTACAAACACACACAACAATGTACACAATCAACGCCAAGCTGTTCTCCTGAGTGGACTTTCAGTAGCCCAGCTGGATGACTGTGCTGAGGCTCCCTGGGCACAGGCAGGGCACAGGCAGGGGCCCTCCACCACTCCTGGGAAGATTAACTCCATAATCCTCATCCTGCCTGTGTGCTTTCCTCTGCTGTGGAGAGGATAAAGCCTCTGTTCAGCAGGACGGCAGTGCATGGCCTACACTTGACCCCCTGTCAAAGAACAGATTTTCCCTTCTGTGCAGTGAAATGGAGGGATTAGACCTAAAGAGCAGCAGGAAGGAAGCCCCAGGGCCTCCTGCTCCACAGGGAAAGCCTGTGACGGAACCCGCCCTCCCAGAGGTTCTCAGCTGCACAAGTAGCATATTTTACCCTTCTTTGGTGTCATTTTTGGGCCTCAAAGCATTCAAAAACATTAATTATAATGCAGCTTTTACATCCCCAAGAGCTGAGGGTCATTTTTAATCTACAGATAAACAAAAGGACAGACAAGCTGAGGTTGTGCCTCAAATCCACCAGCAGAAGAGCCCAGCTGGACCTCCTCAGACAATGCTCTTCCTCCTGGGATAACTGGACATGCAGTGCAGCTCTAAGGGATAACAAACACCTGCATCCACAGGAGGGTGTAGCAGAAGAGCCCAGTCACAGCCAAAATCCAGGCTGTGACAATGCAGTTTTGGTGAGATCCAAAGCAAGGTATGTGAGATGGAAGCAGGATGTTTGGGAAAACAGCGGTCTGGATGGAATGGAGCTTTGTCAACCCTGGGGCAACACATAAAGGAAAATGGACTGTGCAATGCCTGTGCAATAGGGACAACCTTCAGCTCTCCAGAGTGACAATTCCTACCTGCCTGTTTCCCTCTTCCCCTCTTTGGAGAAGACATGGCAGAGCAGATTTGTGCAGCTGCCTGTTCCAAATGAGCAGAAAGGGGACCAAGTGCAAAAGGCACCAGCTGCACCTCCTGCCCTCAGCTGATTCTGCAGCAATCCCTCTCCAGGCACATGATCCCTCCCATGCTGAGTGGAGGAGATGCTCCCCAGCTCATAGGGGAGCCTCCATGTCCCACAGCTCCCAGGGAAAGGAGCAACCTTGAGGCTCTGCATTAGTCTGAGCTTCCCTCCACCTTCCAGTCTAGCCGGGTAAGGAAAATAGGTTGTTCCTATGGCAACTGGCATATCAAACAGGGCTCTGCAGCTTTGACTCAGCTCCTGGGAGGGAGGCAGAGGCCAGGCAGCAGCTCTGCAGGCTGATGCTTCCCAGGAAAGGCGGGGGACCGGCACATCCTGCCCCTGCAGCCTCATCAGCTCCATTCACAGGGAAGCAAGCCTTGGTACCCAAATCCCACAGAAGAGTAATTTGGGATTGCTCTGGTACAGCCCCTGTGCAGTGCCCAAACAGCATCCTTCTCTCCAGCCCTGGGGAGCAGGCTGGGGGCTCCCACAGCCAAAGGAAACACTCTAGGACCTGCTGCCAGACATGTCTCTGGTGCTCCCAGAGGGAGAAGCTGTGATGTGCAAACTGGAGGTTAAACAGAACAAACCTTGCTTCCCAAAAAGCACTAAACTGAGGGGTTTTCCCAGCGAATCCCAAATCCAGTCCAGGCCTTCTGACGGTCACACCCACACACTCTGCTCCGGTGCTGGCACTGACAGACAACAGCAGCACCAGGAGCTGTGTGAGACAAGGCTCTCACCTCCCTGCTCGCTGCCTCACACCCTCCCACACAGCCAGGGCTGTGGTGACGAGCCCTGAGCCAAACGGCTTCGCCTTGAGCAGCACAGAGCAGGTGAGGAAAGGATTGGAAGCTCGATCCAACATTCCCTCTTCAGTTGTAAACCCTGTACCCCCACCAGGAGGGCAGCTGAAGGTGGGAGAGATCTTTCCCACTCACCACATCTTCCATGGCACTCCGGTCCCCTCGGAGATGGTCCTCAGCCAGCAGTGACAGTACCAGCCCCTTGATGCAGTGAACATAGAGGCTCATCCGGGCTGGATCGCCCTCTCTGCCCAACTCCACAGCAGTCTGGACTCCCAGCTGGTCCCCTTGGAGTGCCCAGCTGCCCTCCTCACTCCTGGGACATGGCATGTGCCCTGCTGGGTCACTGAGCAGACCCTCCTGAACCCCCACAGCCAGCAGCCGACTCCCACTCCAGAGCTGTGACTGTCCAGCAGTGCCTGGACCATCCAAACCCCACACATGGTCACCAGCAGTGCTGCCGCTTCCTCCGGACACACAGCTTTGGCTCACAGTCTCTTGCTCGTTGTGTTCTCTGGATTTCCTCCTGCTCAGCTCCTGAGCAGGAGAGGGAACAGGAGAGGAGAGGGAACTTTGGTTCTCAACATCAGAGTGCTCAGTATCAGAGTTCACAGGGGATTTCCCCATGTTCCGACTCTCCTGCTCCCGGGCGTAAGGGTTGGGAAAGGAAAAGCCTTCCAGGTATGGATCCACAGTTTGAGCACATTCAGAAGTCCAGAGTGTGGAAGGGCTTGGGAGATGCTCTGTGTCACTCTCTGATGGGATGTGTGCTTTCCTGCTGAGCTCTGAGCTGTCACTGCCTGGTCCACTCAGATTTGCAGCTGAAGAACTCCTTGTGCTGGCTCCCATTCCAGGGAAGCCTGTCAGGGGACTTGCAGGGCTGCCTGACTGCAGAGCATCTCCTGGGGCAGCTGTGCCTGAAGCCTCCTCAGGGGACTCCTGCACAGATATACCATCCAGGGCTTGGTTTTCATGAACTCCTGTTGACTCTGGAACTACCTGGGAGCACGGAGCACTCTCCTCTGCTCCAGTGCTTCCTGGGGACATGGATGCCCTAGTGGGAGATGACAAAGGGGTTAAACTACTGAGCAGGATCTGTGTGGAGTTATCCTATACCTAATAACCCCACTGCCCCCTGGTACTGATCACTGGCTGCTATAAAGAACATCTTCCTGGGAAAAGGATGGGCTGAGGTCTAACACAGGTGAAAAGCCTGGGAATGTTACATTGCAGGCTGCTGGGAATGTCCCTCCCTTGTCCACAAAGCACAAAGGCTCCAAGCAGTGCTGTGAGCTGAGAGACAACAGGTCACAGATGGTCTGGGGAAACAGTTCTGCTTCAGGCTGCTCACAGCAGGGATATGGACACAGGAATTCCGTCCAGCCTGAGAGGCCTCAGGCAGCTCCAACAGGCAGCAACTAACTGGGTTAGTTCCAGGTAGAACAGTGACAATGACAACAAGGACACAGAGCCACATGTGAGCTCCTGCTGCAAATCCTCTCTCTGTGTCAGGCTGGTTTCCTACCTGGCCATCCACTCCACTGGGAAGTCCCGGAGCACTGAGACTTCATCCCCTGTTAGGAACACCGGGATGATTCGGACACCCTGCGGCAATGGAGACTCTGCAAGAGCAGTGGAGGTTTCAGGATTAAATGAACATGCCCCAACATAAAGAACAGAAGCCAAACTCCATCAGTTTAAAGGCTTCTGCAGGTGGAATAGGTCTGCCATTGTCCTGCATCCCAACTGAGCTGGGCAGCATTTGCCCACCCTCCTCATACACAGTTAAATTTTCCCTCAGTGTTTCTTCCTAACCATCCTGGCAGATCATCTCTAAACCGATGCTGAGAGATGATGACTGGAGGTTTGGACTGCAAGAATCAGCCATCTGTTGTCAGGGCTCCATCAGGGCCAAGTAGGCACATGAGGAACTGGAATGAAGGCAGGCATGTTGGGAATCTGCAGAACTGACAAACCCAAAAGAGCAAACCCTCTGCTTAGCCAAGGGAAGGAGCTGGTTCTGATTACACAACACCCACTGGTACTGCTGACTAGTGCCAGAAACACCCTCTGGGATATACTGGATATACTCCTGCATCCAGTAAGATCTTGGATGTGAATCCCTGAAAACCAGCTCATGCTCCCATGCAGAGAAGGCAGCCTGGGGGTTGCCCACACGCTGTTGCTGGTGGGTACTTGGCAGCACTGCAGCTGGATGCTCACCAGGCTCCCGTGGCTCCTCATCTCCGGGATCCCTCTGCAAGAAAAGTCAAGAATTGGCTCTGTGGATGACTCAGTGCCACCAGGACACCCCTGCCACCCTGCTCAGCCTCCCCAAGGCCACAGCAGACCCCACATCACCCCTCCAGCAAATGCTGTGACTGGTTTATAGTGCTAGGCAGGGGTTTGTTCCTTAGAGAGCTCTCAAAGTCAAAGAGACCTTCCCAAGGACCAAAACACACCTGAAAGTCAGGACAGAGCCACAATTTGCCATTACTGCCTTCTCAGGCCACAGAAACTCAGGTCATTACATCAGAAGAGCAGAGGTCTTCCTCATATCTGCATTGTGGTAGCTTTTCTGTCACATAAATAATAACTTTTGACAAGTTTCAATGCAAACAAAAACTGCTCTGTTTGTCACTTTCAGACATTCATCGTATTTCCCACTAAATACTTAAATGTGGGTAAAAAGCCAATCAAAACAACCCACAGATGAGAACTCATGAATCCAGTAATTTAAAGACTGAAAAAAGCAAATTCCTAGTGCAGAAGTCTCAAAACTTTATTCAATCATAACTAATAACAGCTTTGAGCATCAGCATCAACATTTGTCCTTCCCAGTAATGGCACGTGTCAGATCTGTGTGACAAGAGCTCCCACACCACATCCTTGCAGGTATCTGCATGCAGGGAATGTGTTCAGCAACATACCTGGCCTGGAGACTCGCTGCCTTGGAGGAGAACTTTGGCAGTGAGGGAAGGTGGCAGCTGGGTGCTCACAATCCTAAAAGGACAAAACAAAGTCATAGAATCACAGAATCATGGAATGGTTTGGGTTGGAAAGGACCTTAAAGATCATTTAGCTCCATTCCTCTGCCATAGGCAAGGACACCTTCCACTAGACCAGGTTGCTCCAAGCCTCATCCGACCTGGCCTGGAACACTTCCAGGGATGGGGGAGCCACAGCTTCTCTGGGCAATCTGTGCCAGGGCCTCACCACCCTCACAGGGAAGAATGTCTTCCTAATATTTAATCTAAACCTACTCTCTGTCAGTTTGAAGCCATTTCTCCTTGTCCTGTGAGCAGAGCATCCTTCCCTAAAGCTCAACCACAGGCTCCCAGGGCTCCAGGACAGGTAGAACCAGCAGCAACGCTCATGATGGACACACTGGACTTGTGCTCTGAGTAAAGCTGATGGTGCTGCAGGAACCCAAAAATACCCTAAAGAAGGAGAAGTTTAACTCCAGTTCAAAGCCCTTTGCAGTGCTGCAGTAAGACTTAGAGTTCACAGAACTCTGAGGACATTTGGTGACAAAATATCTCTACCAGACACAGCAGTGATACAATGACACACACATCGGTGTGGCAGAGGCAGGACAAGGCTCCCAATTCCCTTCTCAAGCCAAAGTCCACCTCCCTGCACATGCTGCCAGCTTTAAGGTGCTGCAGTGACTCACGCCCAGCATCCTGGCCACGGGTATGAGATCACTCCCTGTCAGCCCTGGAAAATGCTCCCACTGTGGCACATTTCCAGTGCTCCTAAAAGGTGTTACTGGAACAGTTTATGCCAAAGAAAAATGGCACTTGAATGCTGCTGCCAAGGAATTCTCAGAATTCCCCACCTCCTGCCTTTCAAGGCCACCTTAGAGGCTTTCCTTGAAGTTGTTCAGTCATCTGTGGTTGTAAGAAGCTGGAATTCCTCATGGGAAATCCTGACCCTGTGCATTTTCTGTCAGTACAGACAGTGGTCCTAGTCAGCAGATCACACAGAATCATGAACACACAGACATGCCTGCACTGATCTGCAGTGGATTTAGGGGCAGGTCAAGCCTTCAGGGAACACCTGGTTACTTACAAGCCTCTGTAGAGGATGCAGCCTGCCAAGACATGGGAACAGCGCTGGCACGTCTGCAAGATGAGAGCTGCCTTCAGCAAGAGCAGGGGATCCACCTGGACAGGGAGAACCACAGGCAGTGAGGCCACAGAATCCTGGGAAATGGTCAGAGCAGCAAAGAAAGCACACTCCCAGGTAGGGCAGCTCCAGCCAGGCAGTGCAGAGGATAGGCTCTTACCTTGGTTTTGTCCAGATGCCAAAGAGAATTGAAAATCCTGTGGAGCTCACTGGTGTTTTTTTGGATGTGTTCAATGTACCTGTCCCACTGCCTGCCCAGCTCCTCCTGGGAAAACGCCTGAGGACAACAAAACCCCACATGCTGTCACTGCACAGGTGTTCCTGCATTGGGGACGGGAGACGCAATTCATGTGGGACAGAGCCTCTGAGGGACAAATCTTGTCAGGATGAGGGGGAAGATGATACCGAGAGGAAACTGCTTTAGTCTGAACACCCAGGAAATGTTTAGCAGACACCCAGACATCCTTGGAGCAAGGGTAGGATGGGCCTGCACATTTTTCCAGGTCCCAGTTCTTGGATATGTGAAGAAGAAACACAAGAGAACATTCCAGCCCCAGGGGTGTCCCGTTACCGTGTAGGCACCGCGCACGGGGCCGTTGTAGAAGATGAAGAGGCTGATGAGCTGCTCCAGAAAGCGCCTGCAGCTCACGTCAGGGAGCTCCACTGCACAGCCCAGAACCTGCAACAGGAGAGCCATGAATGGGGGATGTTCACTGACAAAACCCAGGCACAGCAGGTGAGAACAACTCTTATCGCTTTCCAACGAGGACAGACAGCTCTGTCAGGCAACCCCCCCCCCCCCAGACTCACGAGTCACATGAAAAGGAAATTCAGAAAAACCCACACAAGAGCCCTGGCACAGACAGGATAAATAAATGATATCAGAAATGCAATGCTTCAGACACACTTCCTTCCCACGCTAGATGACCCAGCTTGGTTCTTTAATAGCTAACAACATTTTCCTGAGACTAAGTACTTTAAAACATTCAAATTAAGTTGTTATTTACAGCAATGAAGACACTTCATTCAGCTTTTAAGTTGCTGAGAGAAGCAGAAGCATCATGCCTCGTGCCTCAGAGCAAGCCATGTGAGCCTGAACAGCCAGTTAAATGAGGCTGACTGGTCTCAGCCCAGTTCCCAAGGGATGGTTTCAGGGCATTTTTGTCACAGCTCTGCCACACACTGTTCTTTGTATACTAAATGTCTCTGGACACTGACATGGCTCTGCAGCAGGAAATGCTGAAGGTTAGAAGGAAAGAGCAATCAGACCAGCTTGAGATTCTGTTCCCAGTCATTGCCAGTAGCCCACAGATACACACAACGATGTGGAGCTCAACATTTCACAGCCATTGGACAGGAACATCTAAAGAAATCATGTTGGGAGTAGACACA
>NW_020884906.1:7969108-7982946 GCF_003945725.1 Corapipo altera
GAGATTTCGGTCATGCAGCGAACCACCCCTGCCATCTGCCCACACAGCAACTCCTGCTGCTCTGGGAGGGTCTGCCCAGGGAGACAGGGAGGAGAAGCTTTAGTTTCCCTTTAAGAGAACTTGGAAAAAATCACTACTGTAATCAGGTATAAATAAAAATTAATCATCAATTCAGTTATACAGAAAGAATTGTAAAGCATTGGAACAGGCTGCCCAGGGCAGTGGTGGAGTCACCATCCCTGGAAGTGTTCAGAAAACATGTGGAAGTGGCACCTGGGGACATGGTTAGAGGTGAAGGTGGTGCTGGGTTGATGGTTGGACTTGATCTTTTCCAGCCTTAACGACTCTGTGATTCTATGAATCAAACACAGTAGCACAGGCATATTTCTGGGAGAAAATAACTGGATTGCTTTTTCCAGGCAGCACAAGGGCCTGGATCTTATGGAGGGGAACTTTCATCTCTCATGTGTGTTTATATACATCACCAGGACAGACCTGGACTGTGCTGGACCATTCCACAGTGGGGGAGTAGAGTGTAACCCCACTGCTGTGTCCCAAGCCAGGTGGAGCCCAGCTCCACTCCACCTGGATTTAATTGTACAGGATTTCTTAAAACTTTTGTGAATACTAAACAGGGATTAATCTGAATTTCCACCTGGGAACCAAACCATTCCTGATCCAGAACTATCAGCCTTGACCCACAATACCCCTTTACAGGTACTGAAATGAGAGCAGACATTACCTGAGAAGGATAAAAGTAACAGATCCCAGCACTTGTAGGATCTCCTTCCTCCTTCACCTTTGAGCCGTCGTAAAGGAAAAAGTAATTCCACCTAAAAAAGCAAAGCAGTACCAGGAATTATTTTGTATTTGAAAACTGTTGCACTTCTCTGTCTTCTTTCTATTAGTTCAAGAGGAGCAATTAAAGGTTATTACAAATGGAGAGAGACATTGTTCTTGCACAATCACACTAAGTTTACACCCAAAAGCAGCACCAAAAGTGTCCCTTACAACTAAACTTGACCTTTTTTTATGGGCTTAAAATAGGTTCTATAACTCAGCAGCTCAGACAGGTGGAAGGGTACGGACTTGTGAGATATTCTACCCTGAGCCCAAGGAGTAATTGTCATTGAGCATTATCCACGTGCATTCTAAACTAATTCCTGAGACCTGCTACTATTAATTCAGTTGCTGCCTGCACCCAACAGCCCTTGAGGAGCATGAGACAGAGAGTTCCCTCGGAAGACAAAATGTTATTCCACTCTTAACTTCTTGGATTCACATATTGATAACACTTTTTGTCCTCTCCTGTCGTCACATCTCGGGACAAGCTTCCCCCAGGAGTATTCCAGCAGGAACAGCCCAGGTCTGGGGCAAAGGCAAAATACGGCTCCAAGGTGGTACCGAGGAACCCCGGAACCCGCGTTACGGCCGGACCAGGAGCAGGAGGCTGGATCCGTTCCCAGGGCGCCTCTCCATGGCCCTGGAATGACTCCGGGAGAGGGACGGAGCTGCTGAGCCCCTGCTGGGTTCCCGACCCCGGGACGGGTTCTCCGCTCCGCGCTGCAGCCGCGACCGGTGACCGTAGCACGGTCCGGCCAGCAAAGGGCCGAAGCGCCTTCCCGGGACACCCGCCACGCGTGTCCGGCGGTGTCCGGGCGGTACGGACGGGAGGGGAAGGGGCTCACTCACCACGGCGCGGGGCCGGGCTCGGTGGGCCGGGACATGGCTGCAGGGCGGCTCCGGGATGCTCCGGGCGGCTCCGGGATGCTCCGGGACCCCGCGGTCCCTCCCGCCGCCGGTTCCGGGCGCGCCCCCGCCGGTCCCGTGACCGCCGCACGTGACCGCGCATGGCGGCGCCGGGCGGGTGGCGCGCGGCGCGCGCGCGGCGGCGGCGGCGGGGCCGGGACCGGGGAAAGGAGGAGGAGGAGGAGGAGGAGGAGGAAGGCGGCACCGGCACCGAAGCGGTGCTGCGGCGGCTGCGGGAGGCGCGGTGAGTTCCCGGCCCGGTACCGGTCCGTGCGTCCCCTCCAGCCCCGGGGCTGCCGCGCCCCGCTGACACCGCGCTCTCCCCGCAGGGACGATCTGCTGAGCTCCGGCTTCTGGGCGGCGAGCGCCGGTGAGTGCGGGGAGCGGGAGGGGAGAGCAGGGGGAACGGGAGGTGCGGGGGCAGCGCGGTGACGGAGGGCGGCGAGAAGCGGCCCCGTCCCCGCCGCGCTGACCGCGCTCCCCGCGCCCGCAGGAGCCGTGCGGGCCCCGCTGAGCGGCCCCGCCGAGCCCCCCGCCCGCTGCGTCTGCTACGGGCTGGGCCGGTTCGCCGCCTGCCCCGCCGCCCGGTACCAGCTCGCCTTCCTGCTGCTGCTGCTGGAGGAGCTGCGGGTGAGCACCGGGGCCGGGGAACACCGGGGACAGCCCCCGGGCCGGCCCCCGCCCACGCCGCCCCTCTGCCCCGCAGGTGCCGCCCGCCCGGTGCGCCCTGTTCGACCCGGCCTTCTCTGCGAGGGAGGCGGCGGCGCTGGGAGCGCTGGGGCTGCGGCTGCTCCCGGAGAATGAGGTGAGCGGGACTCCCGGGACCCCCGGGGCCAGAGCCCCTGGGGACCCCGCGGCCGGGGCTTAGCAGTGACGGGAGACGCCGGTTTTCGGGCAGGAGGGGAAACACGGCGTGGGGGGCTCGGCCACGCTGTTCTACATGGTGCACTGCGGGAAGGCCTTGTACAACAACCTGCTGTGGAGCAACTGGAGCCCAGCGGCACTCTCCAAACTGGTCATCATCGGGAACAGCTTCCGAGGGATCGAGGAGAGGTCTGTGCATGCCCCTGAGACGCTCTGATGCCTCCAACCCCACTTTCCTCTCCTCCCTCCCTCTACTCCTTATATTCCTTGTGACAGCAAGGTCCCTGTTTTGCTCATTTTCGTTGCCATCAGGTTTACAGTCATGAGCCCTCTTTCCCCTTCTCTGTTCCACCCCCCTGTACAGAAAACCCGCCTCACAGGAACCTCGTGTCTAACATGGGCACATTCTGTTATTCCAGGTTGCTGTCCAGAATACTGGAGAGAGATTATTCTTACATAGCAAAGGTATGAGGCAATAGTTTAACATTATTGTTTTGTTTTGACAAAGCACCTTTAATGAGAAAGAAAATGAACTGCAGTTGGAAAGAAGAGGGTGGTTGTTTTTAAAACCTGCGATATAAAAACTAATTGCCTTAGGATTGTTCAACATCTGCAGAACACCCTGCACGCAGGGGCTGGGAGTAACATACACCATCCTCATCCTCACTGACTCAGCTTTGTAGAAAGGGATTTCTGTGTCGTCTGTAACTTTTTTCCCAAACGCTCTTTAGGTCTTGAAAGGGACAGAGGAAGTGGCGCTCCCGAGTCACCCCCCGCTACCTGGACACCTTCAACGACACCTCCGTCCACTGGTTTCCCTTGGACAAACTGCAGGAACTCTCCCCTGAGGTCTGGAACTTTGTGGAAGAGCCGACATATCAAGACTGCGAGGACCTGGAGATCATCAGGAATCAGGACAGAGTTGCTGCCCAGTCCTGACTGCTCCCTGTGTCAGGAGGGCTTGGATCCATATCTCTTCCCATGGAAGCTTCTGCGCAGCTGAGATGAAGCTCAAGAGTGACACTGACATCAGGCTCTGCCAAAAGTGGCAGCACCTGAACGCTGAGGTGATGGGACATTTTTGTATCTTATTTAATAAAATCTAAAGCTGAGCTTTGACTTGTACTCACTGAACTACAGCAAACTAATTCCCCTAAAACCTGCCTTTAGAACCATCTGTACTGCAGTGAGTGCTCTTTGATTCTCTCCCCTTGCATGAACAATTCAAGGCCTTTGCACATACTACTCACATCTCAAAGCATGAGGAAGAGGGAATTATCTGAGAGGAATTAGCAGCTGGAGGTGTTGGTATCTAGTTCCCAGTGCAGGCTTGTAAAAGCTCCGAGAGCTGCTCAGTGCTGCTGAGTTCAGCTCTCCATCTGTTTGGTGAACAACCAGGTCAGCTCCCTCCAGGGAGAAGAGCCTCGGGTTTCCTCCTTCACCTCTGTGCCCTGAACCACTGTGGTCCCAAAGCACCTTCTGTGAGTTTGCTGGGAGAAATCCCCCTGCTCCAGCTCTGCACTGACAGGGCAGAGGGAGCACCTGGAGTGTTTGATGGCCCACAGGCACCAGGCTGAGGGAGAGAGGTGGGACAGGTCCTGGCTGCATGTGGCAAAGAGGAGCCCACTGTGTGAGGGGCATGGGGACAGCAACTCACTGCCAGCGCAGTGCACAGGCAGCAGAAGCTGTGACATCTGTCACTGGAGACCCTTGGGACTGAGCTAGACCAGCCCTTGCTCATCTCTGAGATCAGGGAATCACCTCCCATGTTCCCTTCTAACCTGCTGCTGAACCTCTGTCACAGGTGGCAATTGCACACGTGTTGGAACTCCTTTTTCCTCCCTCAGCCTGGGTTTCCAGGTCGGGAAACCTGCTCTTGACGCTGCCTGAACAGCTCTTCCAGAACAGAAAACCATTCTGGCAAACAGCTTCAGTTTCACTATTTACAAACCTGTAACTTCTTTATTCTAAGAGTTACACCAAAGCTATTCCCCGGGAAGTCTCTGGGTCCCCAGCAGGGCCTCACTTGGCCATGTCGATGAGGCTCTGGAGGGAGGTGGGCACCCACGTCTTCTCCCCCTGCACAAACACCACGCCCCTGTCGATGTAGATGACGATCCGGCCGAACGTGTACAGCTGCTTCCCCTCGTGCCGCTTCCCGATCACAGGCATGAACACAATGTTGTGCTCCTCGGCCTTGGTCTGGATGAGGTCCTTGAAGTTCATGGGCACGGAGCTGGCAGCCACACCGATGCCACGCTGGGCCATGTTCTCGGCCTCCCGCCGCTCCTGCATGGCCTCGTACTGGAAGTCCTTGCGCCGCTCCGTGTGCGTCAGGTAGGCGATGTTCTCCCGGGCCCCCGGCTGCATGTACCCCCCTGTGGGAGACAGGACAGTGAGAACAGGGTCCTGGTCTCTTCCCAGTGCAAGGTCTGTGGGTAACTCTGTCCAGGACACACAGACATCAACACATCTGGAGTGCTGTGTTCAATTCTGGGCTCCACAGTTCAAGACAACTGCGGGGGAGGGTCCAGCAGAGGCTACAAAGATGGTTTGGGTTCTGGAGCATCTCCCTTATGAAGAGACTGTGGGAGCTGTGCCTGGTTAGTCTGGAGAAGAGGAAACTGAGAGGGGATCTTATCAATCCACACAAATATCTCCAAGGGGTGTGAGGATAGTGCCAGACTTCAGTGGTGCCCAGTGATAGGACATGGAGCAATGGCCATAAACTAGAACACAGACATTTCCTCTTAACTTGAGGAAGAACTTTCCATGGAGGCTGGCAGAGCATTGGAACAGGCTGCCCAGGGAGGGTGTGGAGTCTCCCTCTCTGGAGACATTCCAAACCCACCTGGATAAGTTCCTGAGTCACCTGTGACTCTGTCACACCATACAGCAAGAAGGCAAGAGGAGCTCAGGATAGGATATCTCAGTCTTTGATAGAGGGCAAATTCCAGGTGCTGTTCCTTCAGGCATGGCCTTCCCTTTTATACAGTGTAATTCCCTGTGAAATCCTAACAATCTCTTTTAGGTCACAGGGAGAGTCATGTGGAAGGAGAGGGCACTGTTTTAAAGCTAAGGAAACAAACCAGTAATCTCACTATAAGGGGAAAAAAAGCCAGTAAATTACAGTTTTAGAAGTCAACCCATAAACGAGGGTGTCTGACAGGAAATCCACTGTAACAGGGCAAGGCTGGAAGAGAATCAGTCATTTAATGGCCCAGGCAGCCACCAAAACTGTTTCTGCTTCAGTGCAGCACAGAACAATTGAGCAGCACCTCCAAGGTGTTACTTAAGGACACAGCAAGGCAAAGCATATCGACTTTCACTGCTCATAGGAGCTGCTGTCATGCTGACAGCAGGGCCATCCCAAATCAGCCTCCCAGGAGCCACACATGGCCTTGCTGCCATCCCAGAGCAACAGAGTCACCCCCATGAGCCACCTACCCACGCTGGAGGACACGGCCCGGTTCATGATGTCCAGAGCTTCATTAAACTTGTCTTTGATGGAGGGATGTGCCAACACCTGGTCTGAGAACATGGACTTCCAGCCCAGGTACCACTTGGTGATCTCTTCATAGTTGGGGCTGTTACTGAGCCAAGAGCAGAGCACCTGCAAAACACAGGGACATGTCAAAGGGAGCACAGGTTTGGGGAAAAGAGGCCTCACTGCCACAGAATCCCAGAATCATTCAGGTTGGAAAAGACCTCTAAGATTATCAAGTCCAACTCTTGACCCATCCCCACCTTGTCACAAAACCAGAGCACCGAGTGCTACATCCAGTTGTTCCCTGAACATCTCCAAGGATGGGGACTCCACCACCTCCCTGGGCAGCTCCTTCTAATGCCTGGACACCTTTTCCATGAAGAAATTCCTCCTGATATCCAACTCAAACCTCCCCTGGCTCAGCTTGAGGCCACTTAGTTTATTATTGAGCTGTCACTAAAAGGAAGTGCTGTGACAATCTGAGGACAGTCTGCTCTGATGGGTACAGAGCTGTGAGTGGAAATCAGCCCATTTCAGCATCACAGCAGCAATTCCTGGTCAGGAGTCACTAAAACAGTCCCCAGTAACCTCTTTCCTCAGTCCTCACAGCATCTCACCTGCAGCCACTTTGGGAAGAAGTGTTTCTCCAGCAGCCCAACAAGGCTGGAGACAGAAATCATCCCCTCCCAGTCGATCACCCAGTAAAAGGCATCCATGTGCTGCTGGTGAGGGTTGATGATGAGCTCGTTCAAACACATCCCTGGAAAAGGGGGAGGAGAGTTAGAAAAGAACCTGACTCAGGTTTATCAGTGCCCTGACATCTTTCACTACCAACACACATGATTTGAGGAGCACCTATTCATTGCACTAAGGGACACTGGGGATTTTTAAACTCTTTGGCTGATCCTGCCACCAAAACAGTGCATTTTTTCCTCCAGTAACTACAGTTTGCTGCCAGAACTCAGAAACTTAAAACCTTTGACTGTTTTTAGCCTTTGAGCCAGTTCACGTTACAAAACTCATGATGTGAAAGCATTAGCACAGACCAAGGAGTTCAGGAGCAACAGAGAGACATCTTACAGCCTGGTCCTACCTGACAGCTGTCAGATATTTCTGCTAGCTGAAGAACTGAGGAATTGGATAACTTTATAAAAAGTAAGACAGAAAACACAGAGACTAATCAGAGTAATTCCTCTACTTTTCTAAGCTGTCTGCCTCTTCATGGGACTGGTAGCAAAAAAAGAAGAGGGAAGCTTGGTCTAACCTTGCTAATAACATTCTCTGAAGTAACATTGGCACCCACATTAATGAATATCTTTCCTGGGTGTCAGGGGAAAGTGCAACCAGCAGATTCCCAAAATTCAGCACTGTCTGGTGGTCTCACCTAGTTTAGGCACAATGTTTTTGACCATGAAAGCCTCCCACGAGCCAGGAGTGAACACATCCTTCCAGGGCTGAAGGATGAGCTTGGCAGAGGAGTCACTGGGATGCCACTTCTGCAGGGCATTGGCCAGCTTGTTCCTGATGGGAGAGTACAGTGGCTCCAGCCGTGCCTGCATCAGGGGCAGCCAGGGGTGGATCCAGGAGTGGATCGGGACCGTGTCCGTCAGCGGATTCCAGCTTTCAACCTTGAGGTGGAACAAAAAAGATTAAGTAAGTCCATCCATTACCAGCAAGTCTTGTCCAGAAGCACAAGGAGCTGTGATGCAACCCCCAACTCCTCTACCCATCAGTCAGCTGGTGTTTTAGAAGTTCCAGTTGGAATTCAAACAGTGGTTCAGAGCATGGCTTCACTCTACCCATCCCTCTCCTCTCACCTCCTTCTGTAGCTTGGGGAAGATGAGCTGATCCAGAATGTTATCCAGTATCCACACAGGAACAACGTTTACCCAGCTATCCAAGAAATCCACCATGGATCCACAGTTCCTTGGCTGCCACCGTGCCACGATGTTTCTGACATATGGCATCCAGATCTCCCACATCAGTCTGGGGAAAAAAAACCCAACAATTAAATCAAAGTGAAGCTCAAAAGTATAACCCAGGCCTAAATAAATCAAATATGAACTGTTAGTTAAAGCTGCTTCTCTTCTGTAGCTGGCAGCTGGATTTTAACAGGCACAGCAAGGGAATTGTAAGGAAAGCTCCTTTGTGTCTGCTCTTTTCTGTCCCTGAGGAAACAGCACGTGAAGATGCTGCACAAAGTACAATTCATTTGCTCTTTACCTGTGGAAAGCATCTGTCGACAGGTCCTGCCCACTGTGGGATAACAGCTGGTCATTTTCCAGAAGGCTCTTCCACTTGGCTATGATCTCTGTGCCATAGGAACAGTCCTGGGAATGAGAAGGCACTCGGAGTCAAGGTCTTTATCTTTTTCCATTAATTTTAGCTGGGATCTGCATAGAGCAGGCTGGTGGTGTGCTGGGCTACAGTCACCATTCTCACCCCTCACAGGGCCAGCCTATCTTACCTATCCCAGCCTAAATGGCATTGAGACTAGACTGAGCATCTGTGATACCTGACAGACAAACCTCTCCTACTTTTTTTTCACCTACTTTTTCTTTCCAACACTCATAAAAAGGATTGATTTTAACCTTACAAACTCCTCAGCAAACGTTTGAGAGGGGGCACAGAGCACGGTTTGGTTTTGTTTCTTTTCTTTCTCTCCAGACTCATCAAGAATTTAGAATCACAGAATCCCAGACTGGTTTGGGTTGGAAAGGACCTTAAAGCTCATCTCCTTCCACCCCTCTACCATGGCCAGGGACACCTCCCACTAGACCAGGACACTTAAGACAAGGTAGCAAAGACTGCTGAAGCCATCAAGTGAGAACTGCAGATAACCCAACACACACCTTGAGGGGATCCCAGTTCTTGAAATAATCCTTCATGAGAGGATAAACTATGGCCACTGCCAGGTCCACCCTGTCTGACATCCTGTACTCCTCGTAGTACTTGTCCTGAAGTGTCTCAAAAATCTTTGCACACTCATCCAAGGTCAGAGGGTTTTCACAGCCAGGCTGCATCCGCCTCTCACACTCCTCCACCATGTCCAGCACCTTGCTGAGGTTGCTGATGGCCTTCTCCTCGTGCGAGAGCACCTCGGACATCTTCTGGATCTCGTGGCTCAGGTTGACCACCATGTCCCTCTCGTACTGCAGCTGCCGGTCGTTCTGGATGATCTCCTGCTCCGTGATGTCGATCAGCAGCTGCAGGTTGTGCTCCAGCTCAGGCAGGGCAAACCCCTGGGGCTTGGAGTCCTTGCCCAGGGGCTGCTGGGGGCTGTCATCTGGGATGTTGTGCTTGTGGCTGATCTGGCTGTAGCTGTAATAAACCTTCTGCTCCCGGCCTGTCATGTCTATAACCTGCCAACAGACAAGGACAAACAGGTCTTAAATAAAATTGTATCTCAGAATCACAGGATCACTGAGGTTGGAAAAGACCCCCAAGATCATCGAGTCCAACCTTTGACCCATCCCCACCTTGTCAACTAGACCAGAGAACTGAGAGCCACATCCAGTCACTTTCTGAACACATTTAAAGGAGGAGGTAATCCCCGACTCCACATTAAAATCTTAATTACTCCAGGAGGCTGCTAATACACACTGTATCTCCAAGAGGGGATTGCCTCCACAATGGCCTTCTCCAGACATAAGGAGTTGGAATGAATAAGGGACAATCTGGAATCAGAGCTGGAAAAGTCTCCTCCATCTCCTCTCAGTTTCACTGAGTAATTCTACAAGCAGTGATCATGCCATTAGTATTCTATTAGTTAGTGCACTCAGGTACTTTTATACCTTTTTTAAAGACATTGTAATTTTAGATTAATAATTTTACTAAGTACACACCAGACAAATCCCTTACCATCCCCTTGAGGTAGAAAAAGGTTCAAACCACATGTTTAGTTGCATAATCCCAAAAAGGACAACTGTGCTTTCAGAAGTGGGTGTGTGTTGATCTATGACTAATGTAAAACAATTAAACAACTTGCAACTCAAAAAATCCAAATCCACCCACATTTAATCTAATTTACATGTTTTAAACCAAACCTGATGTCCAGGTGACACAGGGGGCTATTACATGGTTCAGTGATGAGTCCAAAAGGCTGCACAGGCAGCTCCTAGAACTGGCTTTACCAAGGTTACTGGTGGCTAAAATGCACCCGTGACACCAAAGCGGACAAAGCGTTTCTCAGAGGTGTCACCTCTCAGGTATCAGCCTTACCTTGACCTGGGACAGTTCCTTCTGAGGGGCTGCAAGCTGCTTGTTGATCCTGCCCTTGGCTTTCAGCTCTTCCACTGTCTTATAGCTGTACTTGGGCTTCTTCTTGCCTCCGTTCGGGTCCTTCCGCCACTGACTGAGCTCCTTCTGAAATTCCTGAACAAAACAACAGGAAATTGTGGGAGCTGCTCTTTGCCATGCCCCAAATCTGCCTCTTTCTACAGGACAATAACCATCAGATCAATGAGGAATTCCGTACAGAAAATAACTGGGAAGTGGTGAAGCTGAGTGCCAAAACACCACAGATGCTGTGGGTCAGTCACCCACCCTATGGCCTGTGCTTACAGGGTGTTTGTGGTCTTTTCTTTAATTTAAATAAAAGACAAAGACTGTTTACCTGGGGGGACTTTTTGAAGGTGGAATTCTGAGACAAAACCAACAAAGAACATTACAGTGACGAGAAAAATCTGTCTAAATTAAATCAATATGCTCAATCTTTGGCTTCTTACCTAAAATGAGCCCAAACTGTTTTCTCTGACACAGAAACTAACAAGAGAACTGAAGTTTGTACACACAGCACAGCAGGGAAACAGATACAGAAGAATCACACCAATACCTCCTCAGCTTCCTCTTCTGAGTCCACCACAGGGAAGTCCTGCAGGGACTGAGTGGTCCTCTCAGAGCCATAGGCCCCCACGGCACCTTTGCCTTTCCTCTGCTTGGCCTCGATGGGATTGATGATACCTGGGAGGATGGAGAGGGGTCAGGAGGAGCAGTTTGTGTGCTGGGGGAGCACAACAGCCAGGTTTTCCCTACCAGTTACCAGAATAGCACCAAGCCCCTCATTGGCACTCTGCCCCCAGCACTGGGGTACTTCCACCACCTCACTAATTTCCTATAAAATCACTTAATCCCAGCACACACCAAAATGCCAAAGCCCAGTATTATTCCCATCCACATTTCACTGCCTTTTTATTCTGCCAAATAAAATAACTTTTTCCGTGAGGAGTTTTTTTATCCTTTGGAACTTATATCCCAATTTTTGTTCAATATTTTCTCTCTTGCAAAATACCTAGAGGAATAAATGACCACGGGCCAATTTTAACACGCCTGACTCTCACCACAGAACCTGAATCACTTGCAAGAGAGACAGGAAAATAACAATGAAGTTTATGCCACCCTGGGCTGGCATTTCTTTAAAGAATCCATTCTCTTCTCCACTTCACCAGTTAACAATAAACAACCAAACACACTGACAGTACCTTGAGCATTCTTCCCAAGACCTCTTCCAGGGACATATCCCATCTTCTGGAGAAGCTTCTGCCCAATTCCCTTAGTGTGTCTCTCCCAGCTGCCAAAATCCATGAAAGATTTGGTGCCCCCTACAAAGCCTTTCTGGCTGGGCTTGAAATTTCCTCCCTGTTAAAACACAACACAAACCCCACAGCCTTGAAGCATTGCAATAACCAAGTTGTGCAGAATTTTCCTCAAAAGGCTCTTCCCAGAAGTGATTCCTTTGTCCCTACAGCGCCCAGTTCACTGGGACCTCGCTTGTGCATCCAGGAAAGCTGCCTGACACCTAAGGACCTTCCTGAAATTCCTCAGATGGAAGAGAAACATCCTGACAAGCTCAGACCAACAACCTGACATATCTCAGTCTGCATCACCAGCTTCAGCTGAAGCTGATTCCTGATTTTTTCTGCTTTTAACTGAAAATAAGAGTTTGATTTTTAATCTGTGACATTCCTGAATTTGTCTGTTCTGTGAGTTAAAAAAAATAGGTCTCCAAAAGGAAGCAAACCATGGGAGTTCTTCTCCTTAAACCTCCACTGACCAAAGGGAATATTAAGGACAATGAAAGGAGTGATTCCCAAGGACACACAGTGATCCATCATTAGAGCAATGATTTATTATTATGGTTGCTATTTTATCAATTATACAAAAGCCAGAGAAAACACCTCCCTTAATGACACATTTGGGTTTCTGGTTTAATTATTTCCCCCTTTTTTAGTGCTCTGTTGTAGTTTCACTGCTTTGGCTACAGTTTCACAAACACATTAGTTACACAGGTCAGAAAGTTTCCTGGAGAGCTCACTGTTTTCAACTTCTTGGGCACAAACTCCTTGGGGATCTCCTCCTGCTTCCCAGGTTTCTCATCCTCATCGGAGTCCTCATCCGACTGTTCCTCGGCCGCTGCCTTCCTGAGCCCGGCGCTGACAAAGCTCACGGGGGCGGAGTAATCCCTGGAGCTGAGAAACACGCCGTCAGGGAATGCTGCTCCAGAGCACCTTCCTGGGGGAGCCTGGGGGCTGCTGTGCCTTATACCCGCCCAAAATGAGATATTAAAGATGGTCCAGCTGTTTGACGCTGGTTGTGCCCCTCCACCTCCCCGGACTGCAGGGATGGGGAGCAAAGGGGAAGTCCCGCAGGTGAGGGGTCCCAAAGGCAGGGGGGCTGCTCAGGGGCCAGGCTGGGTTGCTCAGGGGGTTGTGCACAGCATGGGTATCCTCAGGGAACGGGGGAATCTTCACGGAAAGGAGAAAGCTCTAGGGAACGGATGAATACCCAGGGAACGGGAGGAACCCAAAAGGAATGGGGGGAGCTCCCCGGGAAGGAGAAACCTGTAGGGCACGAGGGGAGCTGCCTGGCCCGGGGCAGCCTCAGGGGCGGCACAGCCCGGCCCGGCCCCGCTCCCGCCCGTACCGCTTCCCGCCGAAGCTCGGCCGCTCCTCGTCCGAGTCGCGCTCGGCCCACACGCCGTAGGTCGCCTCCTCCTTGGTCTGGCGGTGCCGCTGCCGGTGCGGGTTGAACTCGTTCTGCAGGTCCCAGTCCGACACCTCGAAACTCTCCATCTCCACGCCATCGGCGCCGTCCGTGCCGTACAGGTGCGACATCGACATCGCGGCAGCGCCGGGGCCCCCGGCCCGGGGACCCCTCAGCCCCTCAGAGACCCCCGGCTGGACACCCCCGGCCCCTCCGGGACCGCTCAGGGAACCCCAGACACCCCAGGACCCTCTGGGACCGCTCAGGAATCCCCAGACAGATCCGGCCGCGCCGCTAAACCGGAAGAGCCCCGTTCACTTCCGGTTTACTTCCGGTTACGCTAAAACACCGCTAAAAACCATAGAGTCGCAAGGGGCGGAGCGGCCGCGCCTGGGCAGCGCCCGCAGCGCCACTCTACGGCCCGGCGGAGTATGGGGGGAGGTGGAGCCCGCGCTGTTAAATATCAAATATTGAAACATTAAATATTAAATATCAAACAAACACTTTAATGGTGTCCGACACCGGGGGCAGGGGAGCCATATATTAACTCTGCAATAGCCTCTGCAGGGTCAGGGAGGGGGTGTGGGGAGGGGGGCACGCGCACCACAAAGTCTCTGCAGGGCCAGGGGGCTATTCCTGACCCTGGGAATTGGGAACAGCAGGGACAGGGCGGCTGTTCCTGACCCTGGGAACTGGGAACAGCAGGGACAGGGCGGCTGTTCCTGACCCTGGGAACTGGGAACAGCAGGGACAGGGC
>NW_020884906.1:7982956-8025436 GCF_003945725.1 Corapipo altera
GGGCGGCTGTTCCTGACCCTGGGAACTGGGAACAGCAGGGACAGGGCAGCTGTTCCTGACCCTGGGAACAGCAGGGACAGGGCGGCTGTTCTTGAGCCTGGGAACAGGGAATGGCAGGACCAGGATGGCTGATCCCAACAGTGAGAATAAGGAACAACAGGCCCAGGATTACTGTTTACAACCCTGGAATTAGGGAACAGCAAGGCCAAGATGGTTGTTCCCAACCCCAGAAATACAGAACAGTAGGGAGGGTTGTTCCCCACCCGGGGAATAGGGAACAGCAGGACCAGGGTGGCTGTTCCCAATCCAAGGAATGCAGAACAGTAGGACCACGGTGGCTGTTCCTGACCCCAGGAATACAGAACAGCAGGACCAGGGGGGCTGTTCCTAGCCCAAGGAATACAGAACAGCAGGACCAGGGGGGCTGTTCCTGACCCCAGGAATACAGAACAGCAGGACCAGGGGGGCTGTTCCTGACCCCAGGAACACAGAACAGCAGTGCTGGGAGGGCTGTTCCCAGGAACAGGGAACGGCGTCACAAGACACTGACGCGAGATGTAACGAGTCCTCTGGCCACGGCACACACGGAACCTCCTCCCGCCACCCCTGAGCCTGGATTCCCACAGCTGCTTTTCCCACGGAGCGCTGGGAGAGGCCGAGGACATTCCCGCCGTGGAGCACGTTTGGCCTTTGCAAATAAATGCAAATACATTCCTGGAGCGCAGTCATTTGGCAACAGTAGGAGCAAGCAATATGCTTGGAGAACCGATTTCCATGGGCCAGCGCAAACTCTTCCTTCTTGGGCAACAAAAGGCCATTTGCAACGTTCTGGAAGAGAGAAACACAAGGAGAATACAGGGCAGGACCCCCTCAGGAGCAGGATCCCACACACCAGCACAGCGGTGCCCAACAGATGGTTTAAAGCCCCTGTGACACAAAACACAGTCAGCAAGGAACCAAATCCCAGCCCAGGACATTAGACACACAGTTCCAGATCCTCTCTCAGCACTTCTGATCTTTTTCTAGCCCAACCGACTCTTTTACGCAGGAATTAGTTTTCAAAGGGTCTGTTTTAGTACCAAAAATGACATTTTATGCTTTAGCACAGAGGGTAGAGAGGGAAAAACATCCAACACGTCAACAGTTGTCTCTGGAGCAGAAGCCCAAGGCAGCAGCTTTGTTTCCCATCATGTTTCCCTTTGTTTTCTATCCCCTTCCTCAGGTCCATGGCACGTCCTTGGAGGCAGCTGGGGAGCAGCTCAGCCCATCCACACATTCCATGTCCCGTTCCTGTGCTGCCTGTGGGGACAGGCAGCAATGACCCTCCCAAGTGGCTGATTCTCATTTGGCTGCTTTAAGCCTGTTCCCAGAGCTCAGGAAGAGAAATCCTGACAAATGGTCCCACACAGCAGCATTGTTTGGAAGATCTAAGGCAACTGTGAATGATCTTTGGCATCAGAAGCGTGCCTGGAGCCCTGGCTAATCCACAGAAATTACACAAACCAAATGCCAATCCTGGAGCAATGTGGGCAGATTCACCCAAATCCCAAAATTAACAGGGTCTTACCTGGAAATCATTAATTTTCTTAGTGAGAAGATGACGTGTTCTGAGTGACCTGAAATAACCCAGAAACAGAAGGGTCAGCTCTGAGCCACCATCTGCATTCCCCAGGGAAGGGAGGAGGGATGTTCCCTGAGGGAAGGGAGCAGGGACATTCTCAGCCTGCAGACACCCCTAGGAGGGAACCAGGGACCAGACACCCCAGATTAACCCAAAAACAGAACCCCTCAGGGCACACCAGACTCTTACCTGCAGGTGACCTTTCAGATTGGCCGGTGTTTTATAATCCCCCTTTAAAACCTGTGGGAAAGAGAACCTGGAGTGACCCTTCTGGGGCAGTGGCTCCACGAGCATCAGCCAATCCACCTCATTCCATGTGTCCCACGTCCCAGGACACCTGAACCAGGTGGAACACCCTGATGGGAGTTTGATCTACATCATGGGGTCATATTGGGGCAAAAACGGGAGGTTTCATCCTTTTTGACTATAAAGACAGGGAGCAGGGAACTGACACAAGCAATTCCCAGTTCCCCCCTTAGTCTGAAAGGGGACAATGTTTTGGTTTTACCACCATGCCAGTTCTCCAAATTCATCCAAAAAACACTGAAAGGTCCATATCAGAGACCCAGAGTGGCCCTGACCCTGCCCAGGGCAGATGTTTTCCCAAACCACCCATGTCCCAGGACAGCTCTCAGCAGGCACTGAGGAGCTGTGAGAGACCAGAGTGCTGGGAGCACAGAGCAGTTCCAGGGAAGCTCTTCCCACCTCCCAGTCAGTGCTGCCACTTCCCTGCCTGCCTACAGCACCCTGGGGACTGGTCCCACCCTGCTCCCACCACCATGACAAAGGACACCTCATCCATGGGCACTGTGCCAGGGAACTGGGGGGCTGCAGAGCCCCACCCCAAACATGGGAACCTCCCTCTGCCTCCTAACTGCTGGTTGGGACTGCAGCTCTTTCCTTCCAGTTCTGCTCCAGGGATATGAGTCAATATTAAAAAAAAAAAGGAAAAATCTCTTGGTTTTGCCCAAAGGCATTCCAAGCCTCCACGTGTGTTCCTGGTGAGAGCACGGGAGTGGCTGTGGAGCTACACACAGACATAGCACAGCCAGAATGTTATCCCAGGTCCCAGCCAGGGTACAGTGCCCAAAGAAACCATCAGCACACACCAGGAACACCCACACCGGGGTTCAGGAGCAGGGCTGGGTCAGAGAGGGACAAGTCAGGATCTGCCACAGCACCACAAACAAACACCACCACAAAACCATCGGCAGCACTGTCAGCATGAGCCCCATCAGGCTCCACCCGGAACACGCAGCTGGGCTGGAACCATCTCGGGGGAGCTGTCAGCCATTCCCAGCCTTCCCAAGGAGAAGACTGCACCTCAAATCCTGTGTCCAGGTCTGGACCCCTCACTCCAAGACAGACAACAAGGTGCTGGAGCATGTTCAGAAAAGGGAATGGAGCTGGGAAAGAGTATGGAGCACCAGGAGTGGCTGAGAGAGCTGGGGGGGCTCAGCCTGGAGAAAAGGAGGCTCGGGGGGACCTTCTTGCTCTCTGCAACTCCCTGACAGGAGGGGGAGCGGGGGGAGAGGTCAGGCTCTGCTCCCAGGGAACAAGGAACAGGACAAGAGGAAATGGCCTCAAGCTGTGCCAGGGGAGGTTGGACATCAGGAGGAATGTTTTCACAGAAAGGGTTGTCAGGCATTAAAAGGAGCTGCCCAGGGAAGTGGTGGAGTCCCCATCCCTGGAGGTGTCCATGTGTCACTCAGTGCTTTGGGCTGGGTGACAAGGTGGGGATCAGGCACAGGTTGGACTCAATGGTCTTGGAGGTCTTTTCCAGCCTCAGTGATTCTGGGATTCTACGTCCATTTCCCCACTGCTCTCTCCTGACCTGGCTCAACAGCCTCCTCTGCTCCAGGGGCTCTGTGAGCCCCCCAGCTCTGCTCCCCCATGGCAGTGACACTCACCCTGTGTGTGTTGTTGACAACCAGGGGGTCGGGGTGGCCGTAGTTGGGGGGGTTGGCATAGGGGTCGTAGCCCAGCCTTGCGAGCATCGGGGCGATGTGGGCCATGTCCTGCAGCACATCCCCTGGGATGTGCCCGATCCATTTAGATAACGCCTCCATGTTCACCGGCTTGATCACCTGGTCTGTGGATCTTTCTATCCTGGGGGAAAAAAAAAGAAAAAAAACCAAAAGACACTAAAGTTGGATTTCACACACGTGCTGGGGTCACACAGAACAGCCTCAGCCAGGCTCACTGTCACCTCAACATCGAATCACAGACTGGTTTGGGTAGGAAGGGACTTTAGAGCTCATCCTATCCAACCCCTCTGCCATGGGCAGGGACATCTTCCACTAGACCAACCCCCATCCAACCTGGCCTGGAACACTTCCAGGGATGTGGCAGCCATAGCTTCTCTGGGCACCCTGTGCCAGGGCCTTACCACCCTCACAGGGAAGGATTTCTTCCATAAATCTGACCTAAATTTCCCCCATTTCAAATTGAAGCCATTCGCCCTTGTCCTGTCACTACAGTTCCTGATGAACAGTCCCTCACTGGCTTCCTTCCAGATCCTGGGAGGTGCTGTGAGGTCTCTACACAACCTTCTCCTCTCCAGGCTGAACAGCCCCAGCATGTCCCTTCCACTCCCAGGACACAAACACTCATCAGCTGCCAGGCACACCTGAGGCAGAGCCAGGGTGAGGCACAGAGGGGCAGTCCCAGGGCAACCCTGTCCCCTCACAGCCCTGATCTGGGGGAGCACACCCTGGCAGGGGGTTGCACGGCCCCAGAGGTGGGATCCCCCTGTATAGAATCATGGAATCATTAAGGCTGGAAAATCCCTCTAAGATCATCAATTCCAGCTGTTCCCCCATCATTGCCAAAGCCACCACTAACCATGCCCCTAAGCACCACATCCACGTGTCTTTGAACACTTTCAGCAAGAGTGACTCCAGCACTGCCCTGGGAAACCTGTTCCAATGCCTGACCACTCTATCCATGAAGAAATTTTCCAAAATATCCAATCTAAATCTCTCCCAGCACAACTTGAGACTGCTTCCTCTTGTCCTAGAGGGGGGATTCATCCTTCACTGGGGTCAGGGTGTTACCAGGACACCTCTCCTTACTACAGGAAAATAATGTAAGATGTGTGGGCTGTAGCACAGATGCACCACAGGGCCTCTAGGGAAATCCAAAATCTTATCTGTTTAAGGAATCTGGGCAAGATTTCCACAGAGCAAACAGGGAAGCAGAGCCGGCTGCACACCCACAGCATCCCAGAGCACCGGAGCAGCTGCACATCCCCCCTGGCTCCTGCTGCCCTCACCACCGGGGCACCAGCAATTGATACGGAGACTCGGATAATTCCCTTACACGGCTGATTACATTTTGCTAAGCCTGACTTAAGCCTTTCACTTAGAAAAGAAAAAGCACTAAGAGAGGAAAAGAAAGTGGGAGCAGGTAAACATCCCCGACACACAGAGAGGCCAGGAGGGCGTGCTGGGTGTGCCTCCATGGAGCAGGGATTGCTTTGATTCTGCAATACTAGCCCCAGACCTGGCAAGAACTGCTGCTCATCATCGTTAGCAGTACAACTAATCACACTGAGGAGGCATCTGAGGACGGGTAGAGAAAGAGGCATTAAAGAGCTCACGTTTCAGAGCAAGCAGTTCTTTCCAAATTAGAGACTGAAATAATTTCTGCAGTGTCAAGAGAGATTAAACAGTCACCTGCTCCTGAAATCCTTGCTTGACAAGCTGCTCTGTGTAGTACAACAGATTGGGAGCATTAAAGCCATCTCTTACTCAGAAACACAAACCCTACTGCAGTAAAATGATGTGTTGCTCCTTCTGCCCCCAAAAATCACACACAAACACCAGCAACGCAGCTTTGCCCCCAGTTTTAGCCTTGACCTGAATCGTGTAATGTAAATGCTTCTTGAAAAGCGGAGGAAGGAGCTGAGACTCACTTGGAAAGCGACACCCCGCCGGGCTTCCCAATGAGCTCCTCATGGTGCAGCACCGTGTTGCTCCAGGAGATGTCCAGGAACTTCATGATGTTGTGCATGGACTGCTCGGGGTGCAGCACCAGCTGCTCGTAGTAGACGGGCAGGCAGCGGGCCCGGCCGACCTCCAGGCACTGGGAGTACATCACCTCGATGGCTTTGTTCCACTTGGTCAGGCAGTCCCGGTAGCTGTTCAGGTCAAAGCCCGCGATCGTCACTTTCCGTGTGATCATGGAGTGCACTGAGGCCCGGCCGTCCCGCACCATCAGGAGGAATTTGGAATTGGGGAACAGCCTGGACAGGTAGACAGAGGACTTGAGCGTGAAAGGGTCCTTGTTGCACAAGTACCTGGCGGGCTCGCCGTGCTTGGCGATCACTTCCAGGATGAAGGCCTGCATGGCGGCGTCCAGGACCTGGTCCGTCACCCCCGCCTCGTCCAGGCGCATCTTCTCCCGCCCGGACTTGGACCAGGCCTGGCGCATGGCCAGCACGCGGGGGATGATGCGGGTCTCCTCCCCGCAGCGCACCTCGGGGTGGGCGTCCAGCATGGCCCTCATGAGCGTGGTGCCGCTGCGTGGGACCCCCCCGATGAAGATCAGGGGCATGTCCTTGCTGTAACGGTACTCGACGTGGTTGGCATCCATCATGACCAGCTCCTCGTTCTCGGGTCTCATCAGCCTGTGCCTCCTCTCGCTCAGGACCTGCTGGCACTCCAGAACCTGATGGCCGAGGTGCAGAGTCACCATCAAGGCGGCCACCGAGCCCAGCACCAGCAGCACCCTCCGCATAGTGACCCGCATTCTGCTCTCCTAGGCACAGGCTGGGGACTTCAGCTCTCAGCTAGCGAGTGTCCAACTCCATGGGCATCTGCAAGAGAAATGGCATGGTCAGAGGAACAGGACCCACACTCCAGCCCAGAATCCAGCCTGGCTCCAGCGGGATGCTGACACCATCCAGGATTTCATCATCTCCTTCACTTATCAGCAACTCCCAGACTCGGTGCCTTCCACCCAGCAGGTAATTAAAGTCTCTGTCAGTGCACACCCAAAGATACAATTTCTGTGCTGTTTGTGTTCCCAGAAACACAGGTTTACAGCTGGAGCAAAGCTCCAGGAATGTTTTGGAGAGGAGGGGCCATGTATACCCACTGAGTCCTTAAAGAAAATCTTTACAGAGAGCCTGTTGCATCCCAGATGAAGCCCAAACCCTCCCTAAAGTTATTCCTCCCAAACCCGAGTCAGCACTCCACCACTGCTCACATCTCAGCCACCTGCCTCCTTCCTACATTTTCTTTAGTTTAACCCTGCGGTCAAAAGGGAGGGGGAAGCCGAAATAAGAGAAAAACAAATGCCTCTCATGCAAATCTTAAGTGTCTGAGTCAGGAGAAGCCGTTAGAATGAAACACTGAGAAACTCAACCATCTGACAGTGAACAGCTACACACAGTGTTCAACACCCTGCCCTGCCTCCGGAGACTGACCTGACAGAGAAATCCTTGAAACTTCATCTGGCACAAAGACTCTTTGGGTTTTCCAGGGCTCGGTAGGACATCCAGCAGGAAGGCTGCAGCCTCTGCGAGTGTGCCCAGCTCTGCTGCGTGCCCAGAGGGACTCCCGGGAAGGCTGGCACCGCTTCCCACCCCCTCCCCCCATCCGCCCCAGTTGCGAGTGCAGGTTTTGCAATCCTACCCTGGGCTCACCCCGGGATTTCCAGTCCTTTGTGATTATGTGGCTGGGGCGGGAGCTGAATGGAGTGGAAGGAACGGGCCGTCCGTGCATTCTGTTTTGCTGACAGGCCAAAGAACTGCTCCAGAAAAGTGTTTTCTCCTGTCGACTCTTTCCCCGAAGGAGCACACTGCGCAGCAGCCCGTGCAGAGCAGGGAAAGAGCCCGGAGCCTGGCAGCCTCCCTGCCCCTGCCCTCCCTTCCAAGCACTTGGGGACTTGCTCTGCTCCCCCCTTCCAGCCCCTGACATCCCACTCCACTGTTCCCATCCGCCCACTCGGTTTTTATCCACTTCTGCCCAGGCAGAGCCCCTGTGCCAGCCCAGGGACACCCTTCCCCAGCCCAGGGACACACTTTCCCGGCCCAGCAGCACAGTAACATCACCACCAAACTATTTTTGTGGCTCTTTACTACCCGGTCCATCTTGGCCAGCTGCTCAGTGACATACCCAGGTTAAACAGTCTCAACTGCATCCCCAGGTCTCAGATAAAAGCGGGATGTAGATCAGAGGGATACCCGACAGCCCCGGTATTTTTGCAGCACCAATCAGAGTCAGAGCCATTAACAAGGCAAGTGTTGCTCCTTCCTGCTATCTTCATCTGTTTCAGTCATGTAAATATATTCAAATGTTCACCCAAAAATAATTGCAAATGCCACAAGACCCATTTCAAAGGATGGCAGTGGATTGCAGGATTTAGGGCCAACCGGAATAATTAGGGTGATGCAGACCAAGACAGGCTAATTAGCAGGAAAGGCTGCAGTGTGAAAGGAGGCTGGAGCACAGAAGTACTCTGTTCTCCCAAAAAACAGCTGACAGGGAGCAGTTCCCACCGAGATGCTCCAGCAGCTTCATCTGAGCCGCATAGGGAACAAAGGGACTCACTCATGTGCTCATGTTGAGTGCTGGGGGCTGCGGTACCAGCACCACAAGCAGGACACGGCCTTGAGCTGTGCCGGGGGGGTTCAGGTTGGACATCACGAGGAATTTCATTACAGAAAAGGTGGTCAAGCACTGGAATGGGCTGCTCAGGGTGGAGCCCCCATCCCCAGAGGTGTCCAAGGAATGACTGGATGTGGCACTCAGTGCTCTGGTCTGGTTTACAAGGTGATGATGGGTCACAGGTTGGACTCAATGATCCTGAAAGTCTTTTGCAACCTAAATGATTCTGCATGCCTGGGGACTGTCCTGCCTGTCTGGTGGGCAGGGACACAGCCCCCCCACTCCCATCCAACACCACCAGTGTGGGGAAGCTCTCAATCCATGAAGCAGCAGGAAAGGAAGCTGCCCACAGGAGCACGGCTTCTCCTCACAGTTGTGCTCTGGGACTCTACCTCTGCTCCTGCATGGCAGTCACAGGCCCTGGGAGGGCTGAAATGGAACAAACTTCTCCAGTGGGATCATCCCGGTGTGCCAGGTGGGCTGAACAATACCCACAAGCATGTCTGGCAGCAGGCTGGGAGCAACCGCAAACAGCCTGGCTCGCTCTCAACTCTTTGTGCAATTCTCTGCTAAGAATTTCCTAAAATATATGGGGCTCATTAGTCTGTGAGGGAAGAGGGATAGGTCATTTCCTCCAGAGCAGACACTGTGGTGGAATCATGGCATAATTAGGCACATAGCTGTCTGATCAAAGACAACCCTTCCAGAGACAACAGTCGTTCAGATGTCCAAGCTGGCTCTGAGAGCTTCTCACTCCAGCAGGAATTAGGGAGCTCTCGGGGGCTTCTCTAGCACATCATGGCAGGCACTGGAGACACAGGAGCAGAAATCAAAGTACCAGCAGCCAACTCCAGGCTGAAGCCCCCTGAGTGCAGCTTGGACACCATAGGACAGGGAAGGGCTGTGACCCACAGCCAGGGGCTCCATCCCTCACCACCATCAGGGCAAGGCTAGCACCCAGAGCATGGGGGAGGATGGGAACCAGCAGGGAAGTGACAGCAGAGTGACAAGAGGTCCTACAGGCACAGAGCCTTCCCTATTCACATGCTGATGGACCATTAGCATGAACAAGGCTTACACCACCTCCTGTCAGCTTGTGAAGGCAACATAGTATTCATAGGGCACCAGTGCTGGTGTGGACAGACCTGAAACATTCACCCAGCATCCCAGGGGAATCAATAACCCATGTGTGCTTACCTTGCCCCCATAAGGTCATTTTGCTGCTAGCCGAGCTTCATGCTGCAACCTCCAGAACACCTGATGGGGAAGAGAAGCCATAATGTTGATTTATTTATTGCACATATGTGCTCTCCTCCTTGGCACCTTCCACTCCCGCCCACAGCCTCCCTCTTGTCCCTCCCAGGGAAAGGTGGTCCCAGCAAAGCCCTGGCACCAGGAACTGCCCATGCTGCCAGGACCTCCCGGCTCCAGCCCAAGGAACAAAGCTCTCTCCAGCCTCACCACCCCCCAAGGCAGCAGCACCAGCCCCTCAGAGCACACAAATCCCTCCAGGTAGGGAGCCGAACCCCTGTACACCAGGTTTCCCACAAGGACATGGCAACTGCACCACAGGGAGTGCCCCCTCCCCGGGGAGCCCGGCAGCCACCTGCAGCACCTTGGCTGGAGCCACCCTGCAGGCACATCCCAGGGACAGCTCAGAGTCCCTGCGCTGCAGCAGAGCACCCCGAGGGGCCGGACCCAGCGGGATGGGAGGATGTCACTCTGCTCCAAGGATCACAGTGGGTGCACAGGGTGCTGGCTTGTCATAGGGCTGCTGCCACCTGGCCCTTCCCAGTCAGCTGCCCCTCAATACATGACAGTGTCCCAGCCTCAGAGGATGTTTTTTAGAACATTTCAAGGACAGACCCTAATTGCTATTCCAGACACCCAAGTCTCCTCCTCTCCTGCCATCGAGTGTCACCGGCCCCTCTGCTTCAGCACCAACGAGAAACCAGAGGGAAACTCCACCCAGCATGAACTCGGGAGGCCTTATCCGCAGTGCACATGCTGCCCTTCTTCCCTGCCAGGCTTCCTGCTCAATCCTGGCCTGGCCTCCATGGACCACAGGATTTCAGCTCTGGACGAGGCTGCACGCCCACGGAGCAGCATCTGCATCCCTGGATGCAATTCTGCAGTGCCACAAATGCTCTGGATCAGGGAACAGCAGCAGTTTAACAGCCCACCCCAAGACTCCTCGCTCCGGAAACAGCTCCAGCTCCTGACCGTGCACAGACACACACAGACAGACACACGGACATGCACTCGCTTGCTGACTTCCTTCCTGACACTGCGCAGGGTGTCACTGCCAGCCGGGCTCCAGCACGGAGCTCTGAGCAACCACAGCCTCATGACCCAGCACCTGCGGTGGGAACGGGTAAACCACCAGCAGCACCAGGAACAGCCCCGTGTGCCAGCACCGCCAGGCCCAGCACCACCTGCAGTGATGAAACAACATCGACCCCATTTTTTAAAGTGTGAAAACAACCGCAAAAACAGTGTCTACAACAAGCTCCATATGATCAGAAGCTGCATTTTTCTTTAAAACATTCCCAGAAATGATTGTCACTAACTGCAGCTTCCCCAAAAGACGTAGGTGTGGCCTGGAAAATTTGAGCTCAATTTGTTGGTGCTTAATAAAAGGATGAGGAACTGGAGGCGCCTTTGTGGCGGAACAGCAGCAGGAACTGTGGTCAGCAAGAAATGTCCTAATATATCCAACTCGCATCTTTACAAATCAGCAATATTTAATTACTTAATTAGTAGTCTACAGTTCATTTACAAAAATAAACACAGCTTGCCTGAGGACAACTGCTTTATCACAACCTGAGCTCAGCCCAACCCTGTCACTGCCAAGTGGTGGCCATGACGGCAGCCCTTTTCCTCCTGTTCCCTGCCTGGTGGCAACATCCCTTTTCAAAACACCTGATGATTCCCAGGTACCTCCCTTAGCTGGACAGGGATACTCCCATCCTGCTTGGAGGAGGCAGCAGCAAACAGCAGAGCGGTCAAGCCTCCGGGAGGAAAAAGCCGGGAAGAGCTGTCGGGGGCTGCGGGCGCGCAGCAGGAAGGGACAGGCTGCTGGCACTGCTGGCACACAGACATATGGGGCGTCTCTCCATCTGCTTCCAGGCAGCCCGAACAAAAGCTGATCAACAAATTTCAAAGCATTCACCCACTCTGATGAGCAGCTCCGGGACACAGCGAGCACGGGACAGCCCTGATCCCCGCCGGGTGCCCACGGAGGCACCGCGGGGGCGGCTGCGGTCGCCGAGTGCAGCGTCAGCCCCATTGCACAACCCCCGACGCGTGCTCATCCGCCCCAGCATGGCATGGATCGGGATTGGTCCCGTGGGACAGCCATCTGGAGCGAGCAGGGTCCAACCTGCCCACCCCGATCGATGCTGCAGCGCTGGCAGTGGAACAGGGGCTCTGCACCCACCTCTGCTGCAGGCGAACCACAGCTGGAGCCTCAGAGCCACTTTGATACGCACAAAATTAAGCTGCAGCACTCAAAAAAAAAAACCCCACAACAACAAAAGAAGCTGCTTTCAGCCACCACGTGGCGAAAGCAGCACCGCCAACAGCAGGACAGGTTTGGTGACTAAAGCTGAAAATGCACTGCAGGCCATGAACCCAGAACATCCACCAGAACCAGAGGCCAATCACAGTAAAAACACTGGGAGTTCAGAGCACTTCAGGGTTCTGTGTCCCTTGGAAAATCCCCAAATAGCACTAGCAGCACTGTGGTTTGCATTTGCACCGCCAACAAAAACCATAAAATCCAAAAAAATCCCAAATAAAACTGAAAGAAACAGTCAAAAGTCAGCAAGGATAAGTGTTCAAGCACCCAAATCACACAGAGGGTGCTCCAGCTGCATTTTAGCACACAACCGGCTCAGAAGGGAAGGAGGAATTTATTCTCACTGCTGGGTACCTAGAAAAACAAACCAGTAGAATCCGATGCCCTGAGGATTAAGGCAGTGTGTACCACTTTCGAATACTGGCTTTCTCATTTGGAAAAGCCTGAGAGGTGAGAGCCCTGAGCCACACCATGGATTCCAGCTGAGCACCCCAGCACTCCATCCCAGAGAGCCCGGCCAGGGATACAGACACAGTGCACCAGCTGGCTCCAACAGGCTCTAAATCACATCAGCAAAGAATCCACAGACATTTCACAGCACAAATGGACGGCTGGTTTATCGCCTCAAGGCTGTTATGATTAGCAAAACATTTTATTATCCCGCTCAATGCTACAGTGTTCCTCAAACAATAAAAATCCCACCAATTTACAGAATCTTCCCTCCGCCCGTCCCTCGTTCCAAGCACAGTGATGGCATTTTATGGTCCGGTGATGGAAACCGCAGCATCCACCCCGGCAACCCCGGACAGCAATGGCCCTCGGCCCAAAGTGGCTGATTAATTATGGAACGCCCAAAGTGAAAGCTGCTGGCAGGAGCTGGGCATGGAGGCACCTACCCAGCACCTGGCTCCATGCCCACCATGCCCCAGCAAGGCTCCAGCAAAGCCAGGGGAAGGGGCTTGACACGTCTCCCCTTAGCTCAAGGAGCAGGGTGGGGAGGCAGAGCTGCTGCTGGAAGAACTGAGACGAGTGAGGGGGGACAGGAGGGGAAGGGAGAGCCCCCCACTCCATGCTGCGGGCTGTGAGGGATGGGGACCAGAGCAGGAGGGGTGTCTGTGACCTCCCAGTGATGGATGGAGCCACCAGATCAGCTCCATCTCCATGTCAGAAGTGCCTGTGCCGAAACAGGACATGAGCTCTGTGCTTTGGAGGGAGCTCCTGACTTTTAATCAACCCACAGAGCTTCACCTTTCCTTAATTACTCTGCAGTCGCTGCCTCAGGGGGGACAAAGGCAAAGCCAGCGCAGGTGCCACTGCAGCGAAGCTGCAGCCAGAGAGATGTTCCCTTGCTGGCTTCCCTTGTGCCCTGACCCAGGAGCTCACCATCCTGCTCCCTGCTCAGAGCTGGATGAGGGGGCTCTCAGGAGACACAGAGCTGTCCTCCTGTTCCCCTTGCCCAGAGAAGTTGTGCATGCCCCAGCCCTGGAAGTGTTCAAGGCCAGGCTGGATGGAGCTCTGGGCAACCTGCTCTAGTGGAAGGTGTCCCTGCCCATGGCAGAGGGTTGGAACTAGAAGATCTTTAAGGTCCCTTCCAACCCAAACCATTCCATAATTCTGTGATGGTTCCATGAGCCCTCCCCATGCCTCTGACCAGGTCCCTCCAACTCCCACCCCAGGGCCAGGGTATGCCCCAGGGATCCCCAAACGAGAGAGGCATAGGGCGATGGGAACTGGAGGTTGCAGCCCCTGTGTTCACTCACCATGCCCAATGCAAACACAACTCTTCCCTCCCACAACTGCACAAAGATTCCCTGTGGGAATGTGGGTGGTCAGAGCCTGCCATACAATAGGGAGAGAGAGAAATCAGAGGAACTGCTAGAAAAAACAGTAAGTATCTTCAAAAAATATTTTCCCAATCCACAGGCCAAACCCTAAGTCTCAACAAGCTCTATTCTTGCACGCACAAGGATCAGGATTTGCAAATAAAAAGTTGTTTCTGCAAGAGAAACCCCAAAACCTCAAATTTGCTTAAGAAACAAAATCAAAGTGGTTTATTTCCCCATGCAGGAGCAGCAGCGGCAGCCCCAGTACTGGAGGCACTGTCTGAGGGGAGGGCAGGGAGGACGAAGGGGCCACTGCTCATCATGGGCAGTGAGGGGAGAGGGGACACGGCTGTACCTCATCTCTGCCAGCCCCTCTGCTCACCCTTGTCCCATTTCCTGCAGCTCGAGGCCTCAGGAACCCTGAGCATGGACCAGGCCCAGGATCTCCACTGAGGCCCAGACGGCCTCGGTACAACGGATGCCACAAGGGCAAGCACTTGGCGTTTCCACAAAGCCAGAAACTTTGGGAAGCACCGGCAACCCAAGCCTGTGTGCTGGCATAGCCCCAGCAAGGACAGGAAATGAACCCCACCAAGCCCCGGCACGGGAGTAGCCCTTGTGAAACCATGGAAGGAAGAAATGGAACCAAATCCTTCCGAGACTGCATGGCTGCTGACTGTCAGCCAAACCACCCTGCACGGCACATCCGAGTGCTTTCCTGCCTGCAGGAGCCCAGCTGTGAGCCCTGGTCCTCTGCTGCCACTTGCATCTGCAAATGCTGGGCCACCATGGCTTTGTGCTTGGTGCCCTTCCCCTGCTCGGTGCCCTTCCCTTGGATGCCACCCAGCCCCGCTGGCCTGCAGCCAGCTGTGAGTACAGCTGCCAGGGGGACCAGCTGCTCTCCCAACCCCCTTGCAGCTCAGCCACTGCCAGGAACAGCCACTCACACCACAGGATCCATCCCAGCACTGAGCAGGAACAGGAGCATTGGAAAAACCCCGGTTGCTTCCCCCTGCCCCACCAGAGCAGCCTGCGGGCTGCAGCGGCTCTGGAGTTAAAACACCCATGGTCACTTGTCCATGGAGAAGCATCTGGACGCTGCAACCACCTGTGGAGTCCCCGGTCTCAGTTTGGGGTCACTGGCCTGGGAATGCACGATGGGAACCAGCCACTTGCTTCACTTCCGAGCACTGTGGGTTGAGCAATCCCCTGCTGCTGTTCTTGTTTGCTGTCCCTGTGAGGGGACAAAAGGCTCCTCAGCAGGGCCAGTCCCAGCACACCCTCCTGCCTGCGCCATGAGGCCAGCACAGGATGGACTGGAGATGAAAAGGGGGAAAAAAATGTATTATTCTCCTTGAGACAGGATTTCTGTGAGAGAATTGCTGCAGAATTGGAGGCAGACAGGTGTTTAGAACTGCAGAACTAGAGGCCTGAACAACATTGTGAACCAAAGCAGGCAGCCAACACTATGGCAAGCTTCTCCCATGTTCCGCACACTCGCTGCCTGCAGAATCCAAAGGGAAACACGCCTGGCTGAGGCACAAGGCTGAGGTTCCTCAAGGCATCACAAATTCATCAGAAGGCGCATCTGTAGGGTGCCAAATAAAACCACCTGCTGGGGTTTGTTTTCTCTCTCCAAAAATCTGCTTGACAGTCCCTGCATTTTAACAGCACTCCTGCCATCCCACACATCCCTGAAGGCTCAGCGTATCCGTAATGCAAACTGCCTTTGGAAAAATCTCCTTAAAATAGCAACAGAAATTACTAATACAGTTTGTAAAAACTACAGCCAGAGCATGGCAGTGGCCTGGGCCTGCCTGTCCTGGTGAGTCCATCAGTGTCCTGCGGAGACCCCACGGCAGCTCCCACCCCCTGGCCTGGCACATCTCACCAGTGTGGAGGGCACAACTCTGCACAGTGATGCCCCTCCAATTCCAGTTGCTGCAGGTGACGCTGGGAAGGACCCATATGGTCCCCAGCTCAGCTGCTGCCCTCCCTGTGTAAGCCCCCCACAGACCCTCAGCTCCCTGTGGGCACCACAGCACGGCTGCTCCTGCCACGCCTCACGCAGCAGCCACCGAGCATCAGCTGCCACCAGGCACAGGATGGCAAACCCTGCTCACAGGAACCTGCGTTGGCACTTGACAGCTCCCCACGAGCACGCTGCACCGTTCCCAGAAAAGCAACGGCAAATTTGGAAACCTGTTAGCACCAATCATTTTGAGCTCTGCACTCACCCTTGCTTGGTGCCTGAGCAGAAGGGAGCAGCACTACTGTGCCAAGGGGGGACTTGCCACCCCACAGTGCACCCAAGCAGCTGGCAGGGTGGCTCTGACTGGCAAAGGGAGGCAAGTTAAGGGGTTTCAAGCTGTGAGATGTTTTTTGGACAGAGCCTGAGTGTGCAAACAAACACATCAAGGGTCAGAGCAAAGGTCTGTGTGATGCAAACCCCCCTTTGCCCATGGAGGACATCAGCCCAGCTCACGCAGCCCATCCTGGGACACACTGCCAACAGTGCTGGGATGGCAACTCCAGCCACGAGTCCCAAGGAATTTGACCTTGCTATGGACACAGCGTGGATGTCACATCCCTGCCACACAGGGCAAGTGACAGATGGGCACAGCCAAGGACAGTGTCAGTGTTTTGGATGGGCTGCATGGTGCCAACGCAGCCACTTGGGCACCCACCTGCACCCCCTTTGCCAAGGGATCTGCACCCCACGGCCACCCCGGCCTCAGCACTGCAAACATCTCTGGTGCCAACAGCAGACGCTGATGCTGACCAAGACCCGAAGGTGCAGGTTGCCCCCAACACTCACCTGCTCAGCTGACTGCAGCACGGGCCACCACACTCACCCTGGCAGGGGAGGGCAGCGCTGACACCAGTTCAGCTCTGGACACCCGGATGGATGGACAGTCCCTGCCTATGGATGCCCTTCTGTATGGTGATGCTTGGGTTATGGGGGGCATGGCCGGGCTGATGCTGGGCTGCCAGGAAGGTGCCAGGGGAGCAGGGGCATGGGGAGTGGGTGCCAGATAGCAGGAACAAGGGGAGAAAGGCACAAGGAGCACCCTGTGCTGAGCACCCTGTGGCACCTGCCATGTATCCTGCACCGTGCACCAAGCACCCTGCAGCACTCTCAGCACATCCTGCACTGCACAGAACTTACCCTGCACCCAGCACCCAGCACCACCCCGTGAACCCAGCACGGAGCATCCTGCTCCCAGCACCCAGCACCGTGAACCCAGCATGGAACACCCTGCACCGGCCACTGCTCTGTGTACCCAGCACCGAACACCCTGCACCACTCTGAGCACCCCGCACTGAGCACTCTGCACTGCTCTGAGCATCGAGCACCGCTCCGTGCACCCAGCGCCGAGCATCCTGCACCGGGCACCTTGCACCGTTCGGAGCACCCAGTACGGTGCACCGAGTACCGTTCCGAGCACCGCTCTGTGCACCCGCGCACCCCTCGCACTGCGCACCGAGCATCCCCCGCCACTCCGCCACCCACCGAGCCCCGAGCCCTGCCCGCGCTGCCCGCACCGCCCGCCGGTACCGAGTACCGCGCACCGCCCGCCGCGCAGCCCCGCCGCTGTCACCTGCCGGCCGGGGTGACACACACGGGGCCGGGGCGGGGCGGGGCGGGGCCGATCCCCCGTCCCCCCGTTCCCCGGTGCCCCCCCCCCCCGCTCCACTCACCGGGGCCGCCGCCGGCCCGGAGCGGCGCGAGACGCGGCGACGTCACGCGCACGAGGGGCCGGGATCCCCGCGCGCCGCACCGCGCGTGCGCCGCGCGCCCCAGGCACCGGGCGGCACCGGGAGCGCGCGGGCGTGTGCTCGTGGGTTTGTGTGCGCGTGCCCGGGACACGCGGGCGGCACGCGGGAGCGCGGGCCCGTGCCCGTGCCGGTGGCAGTGCCGGTACCGGCCGTGGCCCCCCAGTCCTGCGGGGTCCCGGGCCCGGGAGAGCCCCGGACCGCGCTCTCCGCAGCTGCGCCGTCACCCCCGGCCCCGGTGCTGCTGCCTGTGCCAGCGCTGCCGTCACTGCTATCGCTGTAATTAATCACCGCCGTCGCTAATGAGCGGCGTGGGAGCGCAGGAAAACGCCACCCGAGGTGCCCGGACGGGATGGGAAAGGGGGAATGAGGCTGAGGAAGCGCCCGGTGCGGAGCGACAGCGTCCGAGGGGAATAAAAACTCATTGGGAGTGAATTGGTCTTTGACTGACCGCAGTTACGGCTGTTAATTAGTTCCCAGGTGGATCCCACCGGCGGGCCTGCAGCCCCCCGTCCTGCCGCACGGACGGAGCCCGCAGCCCTCCATGGTCCGAGTGCTCTGGAGGTGCCCTGAGTCCCCCCAGCCGGGACGATCCCCACGGGTGCTGAGGGGGTCCGGTTGAGGAGCCTCCTGCCCTTTCCCACACCACCTCTTTTCCTCCACACGGAGGGTCTCCCATGTCCCAGCAACAGCATGGGGAGCAATTCCCCTGGGAAAACCACCCTGGCACCATGTCCCACCCGGCTCCAGCACAGGGCTGGCACAGGCCAGGAAGGCAGAGTGTCCCGCGGCCGCGCTCATGCACCACCGACCCCCGAGCAGCTCTAATCTTCTGGTTTTTTAATTTGCCTCACAAGGTAGAGTACATCCAGGGAATGTGCAATGTACAAGGAAAGTGCTGGGCAGGCGAGCGCGAGGGGAGGCGGGGGTGCCCCACGGGGCCCGGGACTCGTAGCTAGCAGGCGGCACGCTCAGTCAGAGGGCGCGTCGGGGGTGACGAAGGTGCCCTTCTGGTCCCACTGCATGTCCCGGATGCGGCGGATGGACTGGATCTGGGGCTGGAAGGCAGACCACTCATTCCAGTGTCGGAAGTCTCCGGTCTCAAAGAGGTACTGGTAGCCTCTGTAGCCAGGGTACTGGTACCCGACCCAGCTGCAGGGAAAGCAAAGACAGGGCACCTGAGCGGGCTCAGCTGTTACACGCAGCAGCGCCACGGCCGGCACACACTCAAGGAGCCGACAGAGCCCTCCTGCCTCCCTGTGCTGGTCACAACCCTGGGTGATGGGCCACACCACCAAAAACAGCCACGTGGTGCTTTCTGGCTGCCTGAGAGCCCCGTGTGGGTGCTCAGAGCAGCAGCAGTGGATCGAGGCACAGGGGAGGACAGGGAGCCTGATACAAGGCAGCTGCCACTGCAGCCTGGCTTACGTTCCACTGGGCACCTGCACGCTGCCCACACGGTCGCAGAAACCATAAGCCCAGAGGCTGGGCACATCGTCCTCCTGGATTTCCATCTTGTTGCCCTTGAAGTCAGCAGACTCGTAGAGGGAGATTTTGTGGTCCTCAGCCTCCTGGGGAAGACAGAGGGAAGGTGTTGGCCCGCATGGCTGAAGCCCTGGAGCTGCTGCAGCAAGGCACCGAGCAGCACAGTCCTGCCCTGGCACCAGCAGGTGCTTCCTGCTCCCAAGCACTCACCATTTTGATGGGGCGCATGGACATGAAGCAGTCGCTCCGGTAGCTGCTGGACCAGGTGTCCCAGCGAGGGTACTCGCCCTTCTCCAGGATGAACATCTCCCCACGCATGTTGGCCTGCTCGTAGGCCACCCAGCTGGGGAGAAGGGTGGGAAAATGGCAGGTCAGATGCCACCCTGCAGCTTCCCTCCTGCTCTGCCAGCCTGTGGAGTGCTGGAGAGGACTCCCAGCACCCAAAAAGGCTGCGGGTACCAGGAGTGGCCCCACCACCCTGCTCCAACCTTTCTCCCAGCCCAGGCAATATGGTCTGTGCAGAGCTGGTGCTGATGTGAAGCAGAGGTGAGGGCTCTTGGCTGGAAGCTCAGTGGTGTGTGTGTCCAAACCTGCAGCTGCACCCCTTCCTCAGCTGAGGAGCAGTGGGACCCCCAGGCAACTGGTGATCCCCACACGCTACACACCACAGAGGCATTTCAGGACTCTGTTTTCCCTCCCGTAGCCCCAGGCCCGGGCTGCCCAGGCTGTCTAATCCTGGCACGCTCGCACGCCTCACTGCACCAGCGCCAGCCAGCGCTGGCACCCGGCCCACTGCTGGGGCACGGGGCTTGCTCAGCTGCAATGTCACCTCTTTAGCAGTGCCACGAGGTGCTGCAGTGCTGTGAATGTCATGGGCCTCGGACCTCAGAAGCCCCCGGCACCACAACAGCCCTGCATTTGCTGCTTCCCATTTCCCTGCAAAACAGGGCTCTTCCTGCTAATGCCAACAGGTGTTTTCCCACTGGCAGGAGACATTCAGGTACCCCCAGCAGCATGTCCTCACACTGGCTTCTAAGGCTCAGCTTGGTTGATTTTGTTTTTCTCTTTCCTTAAGCACATTTTTAGGCACAGAATCTCACCAGTGACTCTCAAGAAGCCTCCATGGGCCCCAATGATACCTAAGTTCTCTGTTCACCCAGTTTAACCCTTTATATCTAGTGCAGCTTCCCAGGTGTGACACCTGAGCTCCTTCCAGGCTTCTCCATCCCCCTTTCATTTCAAGAAGAGTTGGGCATTCTGGGTTCCTAATAAAAAAGTCATTGGTGCTACATGGTGTCATTCAAGGTGACCACAGGTCACTGTCCTGATCCCTCAGGGCCGGTGTCAGGGCAAGCTGTGTCCTGTGCATCCTGCTTAAAGCCCTGCTAGCCCCCCTGCCCTCCCAGCACACCATTTCCAGCCAGGCACAGTGCGGAGGGATGCTCTTTCAACATGGAGATCATCTGTCTGTTCAGTTATCTGCTTTGGGGATCGTTTATGTCCCTGCCTGTGTCAACTGTTCCCATGGCTTTCAGACCTGCCCAGCCCCATTGTCACTGCTCGCCTGCCTGGGTGCAGGCAGGCGTGTGAGTCTGCCTACCCATCCCTGCCTGTCCTTGCCCACTCCAGCCTTGTCTCCATGGTGGCACAGACCACCAGCTCGGTCCAAGGCTCCCACCTCATTTCACCTTGGCTTCTGTAAAATCCTCAGGTTCCTTGCATTCCATGGACAGCTCCACGTGTCCAGGTGGACACCTTTCTTCAGCACTTGGCTTTGTCTCTGGTGCCCTTTGCTTTGCAGGTGGCCCTGGCATCCTTCCCACCCACCCTGGCCCTCTTGCCCCCCTTGAAGGAGATCCAGGACCCCCACCCTGCTCCTGTGCTGGCCCTCCGCCACTCTGCCCAGGTTGCAGGGAAATGCCCTTGTATGCCACATTGTGCCCAGGGCTGTGTTCCCACCCCCTTGGGGCATCCCCAGGGACACGGTCCCCTCTGTGGCTGGGGTCACTTACGGTCCAGAGATGACAATGACACTGCGCACCCGGTCGAAGCCGCGGTCAGCCAGGTTCAGGCACTCGGCGGTGAACTCCATCTGCCTGCCCTGGAAGTTCTCCTGGTCAAAGACGACGATCTAGGGGTACAGGAAAAGGGTCAGATGGGGACAGGCATGCTCAGGGAGAGCAGGGTGGTGCTCTGTGTCCCTGCACGACCCTGCACACATGAGCCTACTGCCCCACGTGTCCTCCTCGGCTCTCCAAGCCTTCCTGCAGCTTTTCAGGTCTGGTGCCCAGGCAAGCCGAGCTGGGCTCTGTGTATGAGCAGCTCTGTCCCAGCACAGACTGAACACGGGAAGGTCCCGCCTGACAGCTGTCCCTGGTCCAAGATGGCCTCATTCAGCTCCCATTTTTGATGCTGCAAAGCCACATCTCCCTGTGCCGGTGCCCAGGTTGCTGGGAAGGAGCTGCTTCTTCCAGAGCTGCATCCATGCCTTGGCCTTTGCTACCTGGCACATGCACAGTGTCACCACAGTCCTTGCATCACCTGCCCCTCATCCCCAGCCCTGCTGCAGTGCCTCGGTGGCATTCTGCCCTAGAATCACTGCAGCATTTCAGTGCTGGCCCTGTCACCCACAGTGTCCCCTCCACCCTCCCTGAGCACCACAGAACCCCCACATGCAGAGGGTGACCAGAGGGAGCAGTTGGCAGCAGCCAGTCCTGATGCCACAACCCTGATGCCAACAATTCCAAAGCCTGTGGTCCCCAATGGTCACTGATGAGCTGTCCTGACCAAGGGACTCCCAGAGTGTCCCTCCTGCAGCCATTGCCCAAATCCTGTGCCTGTGCCAGAGGGACAGAGCAGGGAGGGATGGTGGCACCTGCGCTCACATCCTGCTCTGGGAGGGAGGTCCTTCCCTGTGGGATGATCTCCTCCTGCCCCAGAGATGCTGCCACTGTCCCGCAGCCCCGGAGTGTGTCCTGCGCGTGGGGAGCCATGGGGCTTACCCTGAAGGCTTCTGGGGAGGGCTCCTCGCCCTTGCTGTTTGCGACAGGAGCAGGGTCAAGGGATGGAGTTGGCGCAGGAACTGCCTTCTCCTTCTCCTCTGCAGCCTGTCCGGGAGCAGTGGGTTTTGTGGTCTCAGACATCGCGGTGGTGGGCTCAAGTCTGTGACAGGGCACCAGCAGCATGTTAGAGGGAGGCATGGTTGGGGCACCCACCACCCGCCCCAGGGATGGTCACATCGGGATGGGGTCTCTCAATGGGGTGGGTGGCCATGGCCAGGAGAGGAGCTGCTGGAAGGTTCTCCAGCAGGCACAGGCAAGGGATCTCCCTTCACCAGGAGGATCACATGAGGTTCTGGTGTCCACACTCTCCTTCTGTGGTCAGGAGATCTCTATCACTGCAGAGGTCCTACCACTGTGGGGTGCCCAGGGCAGCCCCCAGCTCTGTGTCCAGGCACTCCCTGCTCTCCCTGGCCAGGTTGGGGCCTGACACTGCACGGGGCACTGGGGCCGTCCCACACGGGGTGCGCATGGGAGCCCAGGGGGCACGGGGTCAGCATGTGAGGAGTGGGAAGGGGACAGCCCTGATCTGCTGAGGCCCTGCAGCAGGCACCCTGCTGTGGCCCTGCAGGTGAATGTCACCAGCAGCTCCCCAGGGAGAGGAGGGCAGTGGGATGCTGAGCACCGAGGTGCTCCCAGACATGATGACCACAGCAATGGCCATGGCTTAGACCCTGCATTTCCCTCTCCCCACCTCGGGTCCGGCTGCAGCCCGGTGCCCGGGGACTTTGTCCTCTTACCTGGGCAGCTGCTGCTTCTTGTTGGAGTGAGCGGGCTTGTGTTTCGGGGCGCCGCGAGGCCCCCACTTTATAGCCTGGCAAGGGCAGACCCCCGGGCGGGCGCACAAAGGAACTGCCAGCTCATCAGTGTCTGCGCGGCCGCCCAGTCATCACATCCTGCAAAGCGCTGGGCGAGCTGGAAGCCTCTCCCCGGCCCCGTGCCCAGCCGCTGAACCCAGCACTTTCCTTTGTGCCCGCGGCACAACAGAAGACCTGACCGTGCCACTTTGCAGCGCGCGGCGGCACCCGCTGCCCCGCGTGCGGCCACCCCGGCAGGGCATATATAGCCCTGGCACGGCCAGGCCAGCGCCGGCACCGGCACCGGCACAGGCACACTACCCTCCTCTGCCCACCACCCCTGGCACCGGGCTCTCACGGACGCCCCAGTGCCACTGCTGCCACAGCCCCACAGCACCCAGCCTGCAGCCACACTGTGCCCGTTTCTCCCCTCCAAACACTGAACCTCTTGCTTTGAACATCACTCTGTGCCCATAAGTGCCTGCAGCAGCGCTCTGAAGATGCCAGAAAGCGAGACCTGAGTGTTCTGAAATGCTTCAGGAACTGTTTCTTTTCTCAAATGATGTGTAATTGAAGCTGACACTTTCTGAACCATATGAGTGCCTGAAAATGGAAAATGGTGTTTGCTCTCTGTTGGGAATGTCCCTGCTCACTGGCAGGGCTGTTCTCTTGCTTTTTAGCCCATTTCCCCCGTGCTGTGCTCACCCTATACCACCTCTAGTTTTGCCACCACCACACTCACGGTGCCAAACCCCACACAGTGTTTTGGGGCATCAGCTCTGTCTGACTGGCACAGGAGAAGGGTTGCAGGGTGGCTGGATGGGGACATGCCAGCACTGGGTTCTGTAGTGGATGAACCTGAGGTGCCACTTCTCCTGCACCCCCTGGCACCTTGGGGAGACCTTCTCCTGAGTTCCTCTGAGCCTCTGATCAGATCCTCTCCCTGTTTGCCTGCTGTGATCCTTTTCATCCTGTAAATACCTGCACACTCCTTTGGAATACCCCCAGCTTCCCGCAGCATCCAGCATCAGTGCTTCTGGGCAGTACTTCACCCGACGGTGTGTGGTCAGAGAGCTCAGAGCCCTGTGTTTTGCCCTCATCTTTTGTTCCCCTCATGTGTCACCCCGCAGCAGTGGGATCCAGCTGTGCCCTCTGGGCTATTGCTCAAAATCCCTAACAAAAAGGAAGTATTGATCCGCTCTTTTCCCGAGGTTTTTCGGCGGCCGTGCTGTGCCCATGATGTGGCTGGGTGTGGGGGCTGCTGCCCCGTTACCCTGGGCACTGCCACAGTCTGGTTCTCACCTGGACACTGGGCAGTGGTTTAGGATTCATGATTTCAATTGGCACCGTGGATTTTACCCAGATTTCTAATTTAACCTGAAGTCTCTTCCTCGGGGAGCCAGGGTGGATGTTCTATCTGGCTGCCTCCCCTGTGCCTCCTGGGCATTAATCAGCAGGTCTCACCCACCCCCTGCTCCTGACTCTGCTTCCTCTTCCAAATCCCAGCACCTTGGAAATTGGGTATTGGGAAAACATTTCAGAGGGACTGAGCTCTGCTCCTGATGGCTGCTCTGTGCTGCTCCATGTTACTCTGATCACAAAGTAGCTCCATGGTTTTCCTGAGCCGGTGCTGTGGCAGGGCTGACAGCAGGGATCTGTCCTCGGTGGTTCCTGAGTGCCCCAGACACAAAATCTCTGCTCTCCCTGTGCACCATCCCTGCCGCCGGCTGCAGGTGCTTTAGAAAGCCCCTCTCTGCTCCATCTCACCCTGGCACGGGAGTGCCTGTGGGATGCGCAGCTCCAACAGCAAAGCACGAGGCCAGAGCTGGCACAGCAAGGCTGCAGAGGGCACGGGAATGGGCACAGGGGTTTGTTCTGCCCCCGTGAGTTCCACTGCCCACGGAGCTCCTGCTGCTGCAGCCCTGCCCAGTGCTGAGTGGCACCGCGGGTACACCCGGCACAGCCCAGCTCTGTGGCCACATCCCCGTGCCAGGACATGGCATGGAGAGCAAGCGCATGCTGGTGGCCAGCACAAGCTGAGTTTAGCTCAGGCCACTGTAAGAGGTTGGGGACAAATTGTGCCAAAAGGCTTTTGCTGGGGTTGCAGATGTCGGGACAGCCCGTGCAGCCCTGGTGCAGCCGGGGGTGGCTGCTTGCATTGAGCACCCCAGGCTGCTGTGCTTGCCTGCTCTGCCTCCCCTGCAGTGCCCAGGGCTGACAGGGCTGCAGCTGCATGAAGGATGCTCCAGCTCAGCCCCCTGGCAGTTTCCTGGCAAATGCTGTCCCAAAACACAGCTCTCTCTGGGAATACGAGTTTTCTCACTTGGCCTAACAGCCTCCATTGGCTGCTGCCTGCTCTGAGGCGCAGGCTGGGTGGGTGCCTCTGCCCAGCCCTCGGAGCCCTGGCATGCTCCTGGCACCACCCCAGGATGATTTATGAGGTGTGGGGGTCATGGTAAGTAAAGCTAAAAGGTTCCCAAAATACGGGTGCAGCAGACTCTTTTCAGTGCAGAGGCAGGAGGCTGCTGCAGCAGTGGCCCAAATCATGACCTACACCTCCAGTCCCTCACATGCCTTTGCAAACCCACCCCTCACTTCCCATGCCCTTGTTCCCTGCTTGTTACAGTGTCCGTGGCTGCTGTGTGCCCACCCTGCAATGAACTGCCCTGGATTTCAGGGAGAGCTGCTCTGCCCTCCCAGGGAGAGCAAGTGCAGACGTGTCCTTCCTCCTGCTTCCTAGAAATGGGTGAGGAAATCTCCCTTCGCCCCCAGTGCAGGCAGTGCTGCCTGCAGGCAGGAGGAGCACTGCCAGAGTGGGAACACGGCCCCAGCTCAGCCCTGCACTGGGGAGGGCACGCTGCAGAAGTGTTGGTAGACCCAGGGGGCAATGCCCCGGCTTGGAGCTGTGGGGCCGGGGGTCAGAGCCCACACCCGGTGGGCCTGCTCGATGTCCCGGCTCATCAGCGTCTCTGACACGTTTCCTTTGTTCTGCCCGGTCCCTCCTCCCCGCCATGTGCTGAGTTAGGGGTTTCAGTAATGCTCCCCTGGGCTCTGTCTCTATCTGGAGGCTATAAAAACCCAGCCAGAGGCTGCGGGACGTGTCACCTCCCTGGGCACCAGTGCCTCACCCCAGGTAAGCGCCGGAGCCTGGGGCAGCTGCCCTGTCACCGTGGCTGGGGCCTGGGAGCATGTGGGAACACGTGGAGGAGCATCCAAGATCTGGGGTTAGACCTCACCTTGGCACAGGAAGCAGTGGCAGTGGATTGGGGGATTGGGGGCTTGGGAGACTGGGGAATCAGGGGTCATCGCTGGCCATGGCAGTGGCAGGGTGCTGATACTCAGCGTGGGCACATGGCCACCTCCGCAGCACTCCCAGCTCAGCACTCCTCTGCCTGCACCGGCTGCATGCACGGGTGCTTTGGCTCAGGGATCTGCCAGTGGGAGGAGTCTCCCCGGGCATGGGCAGGCAGTGCTAGGATGGCTGCCAGGGCCAGGTGCCCACTGGTCTGCACAGCCCAGGCAGCAGCTCTGGGTGGGCAGGGAGAACCCCAGCCCATGCTTTTCTGCTCCAGCAGGAAGCAACCCCCTTTTTGCCCCCCACACTTCTGGTGAAGAGATGTGCATGGGCTCCTGAGGGCATTTCATCTGGGCAGAGGGGCAATTTTGACAGTCCTGTTCCCCTGTGCCCTGGCAGAGCCACCATGACCCACCGCTGCAAGAGATCCTCCGGTCTCTGGAAGGTACAGGAGCCTGGGCAGTACCAGCACCACACCCTGTGAACACCTGAGAATGGGGCTGCAGCATCTATTCAGGGCCTCCGTACCCCCGGAGCCCCCTGACTCCCTCTATCCCCCCCCAGATCGTGGTGTGGGATGAGCCTTTTTTCCAGGGCAAGAAGCATGAGTTCACCACCGACTGCTACAGCACCCTGGATCATGGCTTCAGCACCGTCCGCTCCTGCAGGATCGAGAGTGGGGCGTGAGTGGGGGTCTTGGGGCACTGCCACCTCGCGGTGCCATGGGACCCCATGGATGGAGGGGGTTTGGGGGATGGAGGTATCCAGTGCCTTTTGCCCCCTGAGCCATGGGGCCGCCTCCTCTGGACACCCATTGTGCGCAGCGGGCACAGCCCTGGGTGTGAGTGGGGCGGTGGGCACCCTGAGGGTCTCAACCCCCTCCCGCCCCGGTAGGTGGGCAGGCTTCGAGCACTGCGGTTTCCAGGGGCAGCAGTTTGTGCTGGAGCGCGGCGATTACCCGTGCTGGGAGGCGTGGAGCGGCAGCAACGCCTACCACGTGGAGAGGATGTGCTCCTTCCGCCCCATCGCCTGCGCCGTGAGTGCCCCCGCCCCGGCTCCCCCCGCAGGGCCGGCCAGGTGAGCCGGGCAGGGCGGCCGTGCCAACACCGTGCTCCTCTTGGCCGCAGGACCACGGTCGCAGCCGGCTGATGCTCTTCGAGCAGGAGAACTTCCAGGGCAAGCGGGCAGAGATGAGCAACGACTGCCCCTCCCTGCCTGCCCTTGGCTGGGGCAGCAGCACCGTGGGCTCCTTCCTTGTCCGCTCCGGCGCGTGAGTACCCGGGGGCTCGCACCCTGCAGGACCCAGCACCGAGGCACATGGCAGGGCCGAGGATGCTCTGGCAGCTTCTGGCACCCACAGCACGGGAGCTCCATGGTGCTGCCAGCCCTGAGCCACCGCCGTTCTCTGCTCTGTCGCAGGTGGGTCTGCTCGCAGTACCCAGGGTACCGAGGCTTCCAGTACCTCCTGGAGAGCGACAGCCCCGCGGGCGAATACAAGCACGTGCGAGAGTGGGGCTCCCATGCGCAGACGGGCCAGGTCCAGTCCATCCGCAGGGTCCAGCAGTGACCGCGGTGCCGGAGCCCCCGCACCACCGGCCACACGCTCTGGGCACCGTCTGTCCCGCGGGGCAGTGGGGGCAAAGCTCAATAAAGGCTCAGTTGTCCAAGGCGGCACTGGCAGTTGGGGAAGAGGGGACCATGAGGGTGTGTGGTCGGGAATGATGTCATGTGTGGAGGCAGAGTGAGGGGTCTGCAGGGGCACGGATGGGGTGAGTGGGATCTTTTCTGCCCCTGCAACCAGCACATGTCACTGTCACAGGCAGGTAAAGCCCTGTGCCAGGCCAGTTGCAGGCTCAGGGGCTCTGCAGAACCCCCACATCCCACTACCTTGTACACCCCATCTGCTCTACCAGCACCTGCCAGGGGCTGGAAGGAGCTGCAGGACTCAGCAAGTGGCAGGTGCATGCTGTGCACCTATCCCCACATTCATGCACACCCCTGCACCCATCCGAGCATTGATCCCTTACTGCTGTACACCCAGTGCGCAGCCAAAGCTGGAAATGTGGCAGGAAAAGGCTGGTCTAGAAAAATTCCTCATTTCAGAAGAGCTCTGGAGAAAAGGCTTGATGTGATGAAAATGTCCCATCCATGACATTTGCAGTAGCAGGGCCACCAGTGGAGGGAATGGGCAATGCTGCCCAGAAAGGGATTCTATCCACTGGAATCACAATAAAAAAGGAAAAATAGAAGAAGAAACAAAAAGTTTTGGGAAGGGCTGAGTGAAACCCTCCTGCACCCCAGGGCAAACCCATCAGGGCCGGCAGCCAGCGAGACCCAAGGAGTGGGGCTTCCTGGCCTCTCTATGGCCAAAGATGGGGGGGCCCCCCGTCCTGGGCCCCCCTCCCGACCCTGCCTAGCTCCAGAGACCCAGGGCAGGGTGGGGGGCTGGGTGAGGATCCAGCACGCAGCCAGACACGGTGGACAGCTGGCAGCGGGACCGGGGGTCCCCAGGGACCCGGCGGGGACCTGGAGAACAATGCAGGAGCCCAGCAGCTGCACAGCTCTGAGGAGGGGCTGTCACAGCCCTCTGACCAGGAGTGGGGCTGTCCCCGGGATGGAGGGGCTGTCCTCCGGCAAGGCTGTGTCCCCAGGCCGGGCTGGGTCTCTTGCTATCCCCCCTACCGAACCCAGCCACATCCTGCCCACCATGACCCCAGGGATGTGCCCGCAGCAGCCCCTGCCCAGTGACCCTTGTCCCGTGTCCCCTGGGCCACCCCAGGGCTGTGGGGTACCCACACCACCCCAAAGGGCTGTGGGGAGCCTGTGACATCACGGGGGACGGTGTCCTGGCAGGGGGCATGACAGTGGCCTTTCTATCGACTGTCGTGGCTAAGGGGTCCCCGGGGTCTCCCGAAGCGGGATCGGTGCAGAGAAGTGCGGGAAGGGTGCAGGGAACGATGCGGGAGCAGTGCTGGAAGCGATGCGGGAGCGATATGGAGGGGAGAGCGGTGCGGGAGCGCTGCGGGGGGAAGGTGACTTGGCCGCATTTCCAGCATTAAAATTTAAAGCGAGTTGCAGCATCCTCCTACGCCGTAGGTAGGGCCGGGGGGGGCCGGGGGCTGCGGGAGGAGGAGTTTGCGTGGCCGCCTCTTCCTCAGGGATGCTCTGGGAAAGCTCCAGCACAAAGGAGCGGCGCGGCGGGCAGAAGCGAGCGGAGCCGGCGCCCCCCAGCCCCAACCCGGCCCCCGGGAGCAGGTAACGCTCCGCGGACATCGCTCCGTTCCCTCCGGATGGAAGTGGGGCACCAGTGGGGTCTGGGGGCGCGGGGAGCCCGCGGGCCGCCCCCACCTCGGGGCGGGAGCGGGGGGCGATGCCGCCCCGGGGCTCGGGGGGTCCTGCGGGCATCGTTCCGGGGGGTGCGGAGCCGGCAGGCGGGGCTGCTCCTGCCACTCCGTCTCCAAAAAATACACCCAACCCCTCCCATATATTATTCCCTGGTTATATATAATCCCATGAGAGCCTCGCTCCCCGGCAGGAGCCCCCGCTTCCCGGGGGTGCCAGGCTGGGGCAGCCCGGGCCCCCTCCCTTTGTTAGGGCAGGGCCAGCCGCTCATCCCGCAGCGTGTTCCCGGCCGCTTCCCGGCCCGGCCGGCGATCCCGCGTAATCTCGGTCCGGTGGCGGCACCGGGCAGCCTGGCCCACCCTGGACACAGCCTGCAGCCCCCGGCCCAAATCAGAACTAATTGCTGCACCGCTTGTTTGTATTTTTTTTTTTCAGAATCCTCACCAAGAATAGGGTTCCTGCCAGGTAAATGGATTCTTGCCTGATTTTCAATGCCCCTGGGAAGAATTGTAGCCAAAATGCTGGTTCACTGCTTTGTCTCCTAATCCCCATTTTCTCCTAAAGATGGGGATCCTGGGTGGGGATTAGAGGCGAGGCTGGGGCCAACACTCCTGGGGCACAGCACAGCCCCTCCTTCAGAGTTAACCTGCCAGATGCTCCTCTCTCGGAGCCATTTTCTCTCCCTCATTGTCTCGCAGCCTTTTGTGTGTGTGAGTAGGTCCTGCCCAGGGCCCCAGGAGGAGCCCAGAAATAATCAGGTTTTCTGGTGTTCTGGGTTTTCAGGGAGCCTTTCACACCCTCACCCTCCCTTCTCCCAGGCTGCCCAGCCTCAGAGCTGTAGACAAAGGTGGTAGTGCCTGGCACTGCTGCAGCAGCAGCAAGGGAGCCTGGGATGTGCCAGAGCCTGGGCTCTGCTGGATGGCAGCAAGGGTCAGGCAGTGCTGGCAGGGCCCAGGGCAAAGGTATTTGGCCACCCTGCTGGGAGCTGGGGGACTGGGGTGCCCAGATGCCACATCCCAGAGATCATCTCTCTGGGCACAGGCAGCTCATGGCAATGCCGTGCCTGCTGTGGCCTTATTTCCCTGCTCCTGCCTGCTGTGGAGCCTGTGCTCCTGTCCCACCCTCCTCACTCCGGGGGGGGTCTAGCCCCTGTTTAATCCAGGTGCTCAGCAGCACCATATGTGCCACCCACCCTGTGTGGCAGAGGAAGCTCTGGCTCGTGGCTGGCAATCACTGCTCACTCTGCCCCAGACAGAGTGTTTAGCTGAGCCCTGCCTGCACAAAATTGTTTTCCCTCCCTGTCTCCTGGGATGTGTTTCATTGCCGGGTGAGAGAGGCCATCCCACAGCCATCATGGTCCGCCTGACCCACCACAGGCACCTCCCGCTCTGATCCCACCTCCCGTTCAGATCCAGGCAGGGGATCCATTTGCCAGATGCTCGATGGCATCTCCGGAGCTCATTCCCGCAGCTGGGTTGCAAATGCTGCCTGGACATGCTGTCCCCATGGGAGGGACCGTCCTGCCAGCAGTGCCTGCGGCATGTGGTGACAATGAACCGCAGGAAGCAGGAGCAGCTCCACAGCTGAACATGCAGAGTCATCACGGCCCAGCTCCCCCAGGACCTGCTGCAGTCCTGGCTTTTCCAGGCGGGCAGGGCAGGAGCAGAATCAGGGCAGCAGCAGGAGCAAGGCAGCAGCAGGAGAAAGGCAGGAGCAGGAGCAGGGCAGGAGCAGGAGCAGAAGCAGAGCAGGAGCAGGAACCAGAGCAGGTCAGAAACAGGAGCAGGGCAGAAGCAGGAACAGGGCAGAAGCAGGAACAGGGCAGGCAGCAGACATGGGCTGGCTGCTGGCACCAGCCATGTGTCCCTGTATCCCTGTGGAGGTGGAGTAGCACCCACCACAGCGCAGTTGTGACTGCCGGCTGCCCCAGTACAACTGGTGCCTGCGGAACCACAGGGTCCCAGTGACCCAGCTTAACCACAGGGCAGGAGCAGAGCTGGCAGAGGCAGCAGTAGCAGTGGCAGTGGAAGTCAGTCCCTGCCCTCAGTGCAGGGGTTCCCACACCAGGTAGGGACAGTTTGGGGCATTGCCACCATTTCTGATGTGGTGGTTCCTGGTGCCCCCCTGTGCCTGGTGGTGGGTCTAGCTCCCTGCTCTGCAAGGGGAAAGGGACAGGAGGATCCCTGCCCAGCCCTCCTGCCAGGCTCCTGCCAGCTTGGCTCGGCTCTGCCTGAGGATGGTGCCGTGTGTCTCTCCCTTGCTGCGTTGGTTGTTTCTTTTGCAGCTGCTAATGACTGACCTGAAGTCTGTTCACACAGTCCCCTCGCGGCCTCCACAGCGCAGAGCCACACAGGATGGGGGGACATTGCACGGCACTTGCATAGCTGGTGACCACAGGTAGGATCCCCAGGGAGGGGACACAGGCGGTACCAGCCCCATGCTCTCCCACCCCTAGCAAGCTGGGAGGGCTCTGGGCAGCCAGGAGCCTTCCTGCCCAGGCTCCAGTGGTGTCCAGGGGGTCACACCATCTCCAGGGCCACCTGCATGAGAGAATGCTCACCAGTGGGGAGGGGGTGGTTGCCACACTGCCCAGGGTCTCACAGCATCTCTGCTCCCCAGTGCCACCATCCCAGAGACACGGCCTCAGCTCCTGCCTGGCCAGACCAGCTGTGCCTGGAGAGGAGCCAGGCTCGCGGAGCCGATGTCACCACCTGCACACAATGCCAGAGACGGGCTGGCCCCAGCAGAGCAGCCTGGTGCTCAGTGCCATGGGCCAGAGCCACGAGCCCGGCCACTGCGGGGGACACAGCCGAGGACACGGCGCTGGGGACACCTGAGGACACGGGTCTGCATGTGCTCGCGGTTTTCCTGCAAGGTGCTGGGGTTCCCTTCCCTTCCGCTGCTCCATCCCAGCCATGGGCAGGATGAGACCCATCCCCTTCCCTGAACCCAGTGTAGGGAGAGGGAGAAGGGGAGGCAACAGGGATGGAGCTGTGCCAGCTCCTCAATGAGACACAATGGCCAGAGCACAAAGGGACTCTGGTTGTCCCCACTGATCCTGCCCGTCCCTCTGTCTGTTGGTGAAGTCCTGCTGCTTTCTGCCCTGGAACTGCCTTGCACTTCTAGTGCCATGTTCTCCCTTGCCCTGTCTCCCTTGCCCTGTGGAGCAGCCTGGAGTGTGTGGAGGGTCATGGGCAGTGAATCCTCCTCCCATGACCTCTGTGGGGGTGGCAGTGGCCCAGTAAGTGGTTGGGCTGTGGCCGCACCAAGCAGTCACTCCGGCTCCTGTCTCTGCACAGGAGGGAGAGCTGGGAATGAGGTGGGCTGGTGGCTGAGGGCAGACACAGCTTGTGGCAGGTGTTAGAGCCTTGAAGTCCAAGCTGGAAAGGCATCCTCTTGGGGACCAGCAGGAGTTAGTGCTGCAGGAGGAGGTAACCCAGAGGAACATGGGACAGAGGGTGCCCTGGGTGCCCCACAACAGCCCTGTTTCTCAGGGCACAGTGCTCTTACTGCCCTCAGAGCACTGCTTAGCTCCATGGAGAGGTAGCTTCTGACAGGGAAGGGGTAAGCTATGGGCCACTTTTCCTCTGCTCCATGGCATGGTTTTCCCTGCTGAATCTCTTCCTCCCTTCACAGGCAATGGGAGCTCAGTGGAGACCTAGAGCAGCTCTCTGCAGAAGCCCTGCTCTTGCAGAGCTGCCCGTAGCCTTGCCCCAGGCATGGTCAGTGATGCTTTCACCCCTTCCCTCTCTGCTTCTTCCAGCTCCTTTAGTGCCCTGACCTGAGTCACTGCCTTGCGCTGCTGGGACTGTCTCTTCTATGCATCCAGTCTCCCACCCTCACCAGTACTAGGAGTGGGAAGCACACTCTGTGTGAGGACACACTGCTCCGGGCATTTGGTACCTCACTGGCCTGGATGAGAGGGGCAGATCCTTGCAAAGCATTTAACTCAGAAACAGGTTACATTACGCAGGTTAAGCCCTCCAATAACACCTTCCCAAATCTCGATGTGGTAGCAACGCCCCAAAACGCCTCCTGCTCTTGTGAGCCAGAGCCCTGCTGCTCACTGGGCCTGGCTCTGCATGCTGCCGCTGCGCTCTGACATTAACCTACTAACCCGCTGGGACCCTGTGCCCTCACCAGGGGCTGGCACAGCCCCTGGCACACGGACTAACCCACTAACTGGCCCCAGTGCATGCCCTACTAACCCACAGCCAGCCCTGCCTCACACTCACTAACTGTGGCAGCAGTGCTGCCTTTAAAGGGGAACGGAAAAGCTGGGAAAGGAGGTTTGGAAGTGCCAGGTGTCAGTGCCAGGCTGTACAGGCAGGGACGGGCAAGGGCAGCCCCAGCTGTGGGCAGGAGAGGGGATTGGCAGCCCCTGCCCAGCATTGGGCCGTGTCCGTCAAGCTCTGCCTATACAGGCAGCCCCAGCCCCAGCTGTGAGCAGGAGGGAGGACTGGCAGCCCCTGCCCATGCAAGCAGCCCCTGTTCTGGGCAGGAGAGGGGACCAACAGTCCCTGCCCCAGGCAGGAGAGGGAACCAGCAGCCCCTGCCCTGGGCAGCCCTTGCCAGCACGAGGAGAGGGTTTCTCCTCGCACGCCCTGCCCGGCTCTGCCCGTGAGCCTGTTGCTGACTAGGAGCCTAAAACGGTTTTATCAGCAGAAGCTTTTCAGTTCCTTTTTAAGCCAGTAGATCTCTGTTACTAACACATTCCTGAACTGAATTAAACAAACTAACCATTGCTGCTTTTCTCTTCATTTCTCTTCCAGTGTGTGTGTCCTAAGGCAGACCGGTGCCCTGCTTCTGTTACTAACCTGTACTTCTGTTAGCACTGTACTAATCCTTCCTGACCTGTTTCCCTCTTGCTACTAACCAACTCTCTTTGCACTTTGCCTCTCGGATGCTATTTGCCATGACAAGTGACGGTGGCTCCTCCTGGACTTCTGGTTATCAACCTGCAGCACCCCAATTTTCAGTGCTGCTGAGCATCCCTGGCTCCCATTCGGTGCAATGGGAAGGAAGATGCCTTTACTGGAGGGTTTTGGAAATTTCCCCATTTGCCTTCTGTTTTCCGAGAAATTTCATGTGGCGCAATGAGGAAAAGAGGCTGAGAGGCAATAGGACAATACAAAACCATTAATAATGACCAGTAATGGCTGTAAAGATCCAGCAAACCCAGAGAGATTCAGCCACAGAGTGATGCTATTGCCCATGAGCCCCACCAGAGCCTGAGTTTGGGCCTCTCCTGGGGCCCCACGTCACCCGTCATGGGGAATGGTCTTGTGCTGCTCCGTGAATTGGCTCGCGGACACTCCCGGGCTCCTCTCTTCACTCCCTTTGTCTTTCCACAGTTTATCTTGTGCCTGGTGCATGTGGAAGCTGTTGCCAGCAGCGTGGGCGTGACTAACCATACCTGTGTGTGACCGCTGGGCTGGTAATGAGCCGAGGGCAGGAGGGGGCAGTGGGTGTCAGAGGGGGCTCTGCCATCAGGCTGTGATGGAGGCACAGCCTGGGCTTTGCTTTCTGTTTGTCTGTCAGTTGGAAGAACGTTCCCGGCCTCTCAGGGGTCCTGCCAAGGTGAAGTCTCCAGGACCTGGCCCAACAGTGTAGGTTTGGACATGGGCTGGTGACCCAGGGCCAGGCACCACCACTGCCATGTTCAGGACTGCCATGACCAGTGGGGCAAAGCCAAGCCCTGTGTGCCAGCAGAGGATGGTGGCCCTGTGCTGCTGGTGGGCATGGGCTGGCTCATGAGGACACCCCAGACTGTCGCTGCTGTGGGGACACAGCAGTGTGGGGCTGCCCCCACCAAGGATCAGGGCAGCTCTGTCTGGGGGTTACAGATCCAGGCAGCATCCAGCTCTGGCTGCTCTTTCTTGGCTTTGCCTTATGCTCACTAACCCCGTGGTCTCCCCAGTCACTGTCACTGGCTGGTGTCACCATCACCCCACAGCAGCTCCTGCCTTCAATGAAAGGCAGAACCAGAGTGGGGTCCCCCTGGATGGCTGGGTCCACCCCCTAATGCTGCCACTGCTCCTGGGCATCCCAGCTCTGCGCTGACCCAAGCCTGCTCCTTCAGTTGGGGTGTCACTGGGCTCTCAGGCTGATGGGGGTCCCCTCCTCACCCAGCTCCGTGTCTGTCCAACCTCCACCTTATTTCACTAACCATATGCCTACCCTTCCTCCACACAGCTGGCACCAGGGTGGGTTTTTGGGCTGATGCTCCTATGTTTGATGGAAGGGGGACACAGGGCCCTGCTGTGGGCTGGGGGCAGAGGAGGAAGCAGGGGTGCAGGGACAGGAATGGGCTAGGAGGGCAAGCCAGGTTGGGCACAGGGTGGGCAGGTTCACGGCTCCTGCACAGGTAGGAGCACCACCAGCACTGGGCTGGGGTTGTCAGAGCCCACCATTGTGAGGGACTCTCCTCCCTGCCCCACAACCCTTCTTTCTGCTCCAGAGCAGCCCTCCTGCACCCAGGGGGACCTCCCCAGGCTGGTCACTGAGGGGAGTCATGGGACCACAAGTCACCCTGATAGCCAAGAGGATGCACTGGACAAATGTGGCCCTCCAGGGGCAGCCAGTGTTGCCCACAGACCGCTCAGTGGGGACAGACCACCAGTGCCTTTGGGTAGCTGCTCCCGTTGCAGAGCCACCATTGCTGAGCTGAGCAGGCCTAGAGGGCAGGGAGGCTTCCCCAAACAGCCTGGTTGCTCCTTTCCTCTGCTTCAGCACCTTGGGGCTCCCTGTCCCTGCTCCCCAATTCCTGCAGCTGGCAGAGGAGTTGGTCAGTCTGTCTGTCTGTTTCTCCCACTTTGCTGGTGCAGGGAGGAGTGGGGCTGGGGCACCCCAACAGCAACATGGGCAGAGGTCAGAAGGTGTCAGCCCTGGGTGCACCATCTTGCCCAGGGTGCTCCAGACCAAGCTGGCCAGGGCTGCCCCTGCTCTGCAGGACCCCGCACTCACCCCACGTCAGCACGGTGGGAGCGGGCACAGCCACGGTGGGACTGGACTGGACACTGGAGTGGGGCGTGGGGATGCTCTGGGGCAGGGAGTCCTGGGGTGGCCTCAGCGGTGTGAGCAGGAATCCCGCAGGTCACCACGGCCCCGAGGATGAACCCACAGCCCCGAGGATGTCCCTGCTGCCTGTAATGTCTACTGTGAACATGGCAAGTGTGCAACCACCCTGCAGTCTGGTGTCTTTGTGAGGTGTGGGGGGCTGGGAGAAGCGGGTGGGGTGGGGCAGGGGGTGCCCCAGCTCCCACGGGACACACTATGGGGTGCGGGGTGGTCAGGACAGATGGTTCTCACCGCAGCCACCTCGGCATGTTGCTGAACATCTGGGGCCACGCGGGGCGGGTGGAGGGAGAGGAGGGGATAGAGACGCTCCGGGCCCTGAGTGGACGGTCCTGCGGGGACGCAGGACGGGGATCGCCCCCCCCGCGCACCGCCGGAGGGTGGTCCTGGGGGCGGTGGTGATACCACCCAACGCGGGCAGCGATCGGGGCGGGCAGCGCGGGGTGCGGGGTGCAGTGCGGGCACGAACCCCACGCCGCGCTCCCAGCCGGGAGACCCCGCGGCGGGGCCGTGCCCGGGGATCGATCGGGGAAGCAGCGCGGAGCGGGGAAGCAGCGGCCGGGGGCTGCGGGGGCGGGGGGCCGGTCTGGGGGGCTCGGGGCACCCGCAGGTACCGGGCCGGGCCGGGAGGGCGGCGGCAGGTGGAGCTCGTGCTCCAGGAAAGTCCCTGCCCCGGCTCCATCTCTGGAAGTGTTCAAGGCCAGGCTGGACGGGGCTTGGAGCAGCCTGGGCTAGTGGAAGGTGCCCCTGCCCATGACGGGGTAGTGGAACGAAATGAACCTTCTTCCAACCCAAACCATTCCATGATTCTGTGATTCCTGCCTGGGACACGATGGTCACACAGAGCAGGGCGCGGTGCCTGTCCGTCCCTCTCCCAGCGGGAGGCTGGAGACCCCTCCGGCTGTCGCGGGGAGGGGTCCCGACTCCATCCCCTGCCCGGCCATTCCCGGCGGAGCGGGAAGGCAGCATCCAAACCGCCGTATTTATTTTCCCCTCCGTGAGCAGCATTTTGACATGTCACAGTGAGCCTCTTCAACGTGTGTTGACAGGGAATGTGTACAAGCAAGAGAAATGCTGTTCATTTGCATCAAATTGCGCCGCGGTTCTGTGAAATGGATGCGTGGCATTTCGCGGAGCTGCTGCGAGTGGCGCTGAGGTCTCTGCCACCGAGGGGCCCTGAGGGAAGGGCTTTGCCGGAGGGATTGTTAAAGCCCCAAGCACCGGATGATGACCATGGAGCTGCCAAAAGAGCTGGGCAGGCGAGCAGGACGCCAGGCTGGGGAGCAGGTCCAGGGCAGCTCTGTGTTGGGAGCCTCGAGAGTGCAGGAGGCTGCTGCTGCCATGGGAGCTCATCCGTACCTCATGCCCCTGCTCCCGAGTCCCTCCCCTGCCCCTGGCTCTCCCACTGTCTGGCATCCCCTGTGCTGGCTGCTCACCTCTGGGCAAGGAAAGGCTTTCCTCCCCTAGAGCTGTGCCCACCGCCAGGAATCTTCTTGTTTCCCAGGTAGTTCTGACTATTCCATATCTTGCAGCAAGCAGGGCTGAGAGCCATATGTGGAATAATGAGTGAAGCTGGACCTGAAGGCAAGATATTCTGGCACATCTTGAAGCAATTTAACTCTCAGTTACAGAGCTCTGCACGTGTGAAGCCACTGTCCTTCTCTCTTCCACCTTTGTAGAACAAGGCAGTGGCTGCAGCTTAGTTGGGCACCAGGATAATGTCTTTAGGCTGACAGAGAGTAGGTTTAGACTGGATATTAGAGAGAAATTCTTCCCTTTGAGGGTGGTGAGGCCCTGGCACAGGTTGCCCAGAGAAGCTGTGGCTGCCCCATCCCTGGAAGTGTCCAAGGCCAGGTTGGATGGGGCTTGGAGCAACCTGGGATAATGGAAGGAGTCCCTGCCCGTGGGAGAGGGTGGAACTGGATGGCCTTTAAGGTCCTTTCTAACCCAAATCATCCTGTGATTCCATGCCATGCCCAGGGCTCCTGGATCCTGGTTTCTCCAGGAGCGATCACATCTGGGCTCTCCCCTCTGCCGAGAGTGGGCTCTGGGCCTGCGCTGCCGCACTCTCATTAATGCGTGGGATTGTGAGGCAATCCATAATTAGATGCTAACTGAGTTTTCTCTAAGTTGGGTGAGAGAAGGTCACCAAGGTAGGACTGGAGTCAGCTTATTGTTATTATCAATCAATAACCTATTTATTTTCCAACATTCCTATTAACCTCTGCGAGCCACTCGCCGTTTCCCTATGAAAGGGCTGTGCCGCTGCTTTGCTGACTGGACAACTCTGATTGAAAATGGAGCAGTGACCTGACCCCAAAGGCAGAATCCAATTAAAATCATTTTCATTTGTAGATTAATATTTTTTAACATGTTCTACATCCCTTGCTTCAGCATTTCACACAGGAACTGCTGCCTCATTACACGAGCACCTGTATCGATAGCACCATAAGGAAATAATTACAATTAATTAGACATTGAGAAAATAGGACTGTCCTTTTCCAGGACTGAGGGACAGTGTCCAGTTGTGACGTGCCATCCCTGTGGTGGCAGTGACCAGGATGCCTGTGGCTGGTGGGACAGGGCTGCTGTGCTTCTGGCGAGAAGAGGGACAGGGTGGTCTCAGCATCTGGCTCCTTGTACCACTGTCCAAGCACCAGCCCCAGGGAGGAGGGTGGGTGAGGGTCACTGGCAGTCCAGCCTGTGCTGATGGAAGAGACCAGATGCCCTGGCACATCACAACACACAGGGTCCCACCCTCAGCCCCTCGCAGACCCTGGTGCTGAGTGCTGCTGAGAGCAGTAATTGCCTGATGGAGCTCGGTCTCAAGGTAAAGCCTATTATTAATAACGTGACTTTGATAATAAAAAGATTAAAATTAGGTTTATGGTTTGCTGACTGCCCTTTCCACACTGTAATCATCCCTCATTCATATTCATGAGCCTCTCATTAGTAACCACTGCTTACAAGGCGGCTAAACAGCCCAACCCTTCAGCAGCCGCCATCTCCTTAACTGCTTAACTTGCTCACTGATTACCAACATCAAATTAACTCTGCAGAACGGATCTAATAAGCTTCCCGGTGGCTTCAAACCTCCTTGAAAATTGCTCTGATGTCTCCATGGGGCCCTATTAAAAAAAATCCTTCCCCTGTGAGTAGAACAGGGAACTCATCGGGCTGCGGCCGCGGCACTGCTGGTGCCCAGCCCTGTCCAGGCCCATGGCCCAAGTGCCCATAGGCAGCTCCTGGGATGCCCCTGCAGTGCCCAGCAGAGCAGCCGTGCTTCGTGTGGTGTTTTTGCAACGGGAATGGCTGTTTGAACCGATGAGATGTTTTCCCTGATCCTTCATTAAACACTCCAAGACTTAATTTGACTGTTTGGTAGCTTGGGGGTTGTGTAACAAAAGAATAAATAAGAACGACCTTTCCAATTAATTACTTTTTTTTTTTAGATATGGGAAATGCCTTGACTTTCCAGCAGTGTGTGTGCGGTGTTTAGGAGCAAGGGGACTAGTCTGATGATGCTGACCCCAGTCTGGGCCAGGTTTGGGGACAGCAGAACACTCCACAGTGCTGGGGACAGCACAGTGCCATGGGAGACAAGCCATGGGCTGGAGATGAGACTTGGCACAGAGCATGGGGGTGGCTTCCTGGCAATTAGCTCTGATGAACATCTCATCATGTCCCAGCAGCAGCCAAGGCCGTGCGGAGGAACGTTGGTGCCAAGCATCCGGGAGTGAGGGAGCCTTCTTTCCTCATTGCCATGGCAACTGCACATAGGGATGGAGAGATGAGGGGCTGGGGGGATGCATCCCTCCCATTACACAGACCCCCCTGGGGTGACTGTGGAGACATCCCTAAAATACCCTCTGAGAGGAATGGGTGGGCTGCACCTGCTGGGATGTCATGGACTACCATCACCCAGACCCCCTCTGGTCCCCAGCCCACCTGGTGCTCAGGACCCCCTGCACGCAGCCAGCCCCACTGCAGCCAGGTTAGATGGGACATCCAGAACTGGGACATTCCTTGGGACAGCAGGCAGAGCTGGCTGCAGCTGCCCATGCCTGGGAAATATGTGCAAAGTGGAAGGCTGAGCCCCCAGACCTTTCCCTGTGTCCCCCAAACTCCTGGCACAGGAGCCCCCTGCCTTGCCCAGTACTGATGGAGTAACCTGGATGGCCGCAAATTCCCACATCCAGCTCATATTTCCTGCCTGTGGAGAGTGTGTCTTGCAGCAAGGCAGAGACAGGTGAGATTCAGGCAGAAAGTAGAGAATTTGTGTACGGATTCCCTGCTTTGTGGCACTGGGGGTTGGAGGGGGAGGAGGCAGCAGCCAGCTGTGCTGCCCCCAGCTCTCTGTATCCTGGACCCCTTGTTCCAAGGCTGTGAGAGACAGGGATCCTCCACTTAGTCCTGAGCCCTGGAACCCCACAACTTTGGGGTCTAGCATTGTGCTGCATTTCCCTGAACAAGCAGAGGAGTCAGGGATGGTGTGCCCACCTCCCGCCCTGGGGTGGGCAGAGGATCCTGTAGCCCTGCTGCACACAGTCTCAGCCCCACACCATTCCAGCCCCATTCCATCCCTGTCCCACACCATCCCTGAGCAAGGAGCCCCCTGTGGAAGAGCTCCCTGAGACACAGCTTGGCCACAGGGCAGGCAGAGGGGCCGGACACGCAGGCTGGGACAGGGGCACGTGGCTACCAGCTGTTGAGCAGGGAAGGAAGGGGATTCCCAGCCTTCTGCCCAGCCAGAGGAGACCTTTCTCATCTGGCCCCGGCCCCGCTCAGATCTGGGGCCCCTCAGGTAGGTAGAAGCCATTCTGCACCCTAATCTCCTACTTTCACTCCCCATCCCTTACCCACAACCCTCCTCCCTGCACATTCTCCCTACATTCAGGCTGATATTAATAATAGCTTATTTCAAGCTTTCAGCCTGCTTTCTCCCAAGAAAATATTTATCCTGAACTCCATTTTCCATTTCTTTTCAATTACCCTCTGTCTGATCACCACCCCACAACTCTCCTCTTTAGCCATGAACACAAATCCTATTGCCTTTTCTCTTTCCGTGTATTTGCCCTTTGATTTAAGCTGCATTTTCTCCTGTTTTCATCAGTTCTGGCTCTCTCCTGCTGTATATCTCCCTGTTTATCTACTTTCCAAAGGCCTCCTCCTATTTCTCCGTCCTGGATCAATACAGCTGCAGAGCCGACTGGCAGCTCCTTGCTGCTGCTGCCTGTAGTTTTTCTTGGGGGACTTGTCCAGTATTTCTTGTTAAGCTTCTGTCTCAGCTTGTTCCATTTCTCATTAGGTTTTAGCACTGGCATTGTAGTATTTCTTGTATTTCCATGCTGCCCAGCAGATCTCTTGGAATTCTTAATGACGAGGCTTAAAGCCTCCTCTTTAGTGGGCTCCTGAGTCCTCTTGGACAGGCTGGAAGAGGCAAGCAGAGAGACACTTGGATTTTCAGGTGATGAAAAGAATGTCTCTGGCTCCAAGCTGGGCCATGATTTCTTGTTATAAAAGGGGTGATGGGGATTATTTGTATTTTATGGCTGATTTTCCAGGGGATGCATTTCCTGGGGCCATGGTGTGCAGCAGTGCTGGAGGGTGGGTGGCAGCACCCAAGGCTGGGGGGCAGGGATGTGCTGAGGTCGTGACAACTGGAAGGGCAGAGCAGGGCAGCCCCCACAGAGCCTCCTCTGTGCCTACTGAGAACACCAAATCATGATCCCTGAATCCCAGTCCCATTCCAAACCATGACCCCTGCATACCTGGCCAGCCCCCAGACATGACCCCTGAATCCCAGTCCCATTCCAAACCGTGACCCCTGCATCCTTGGCCAGTCGCAAACCGCGACCCCTGAATCCCTGGCCAGCCCCAAACCATGACCCGTGCATCCCTGGCCAGTTCCAAACCATGACCCCTGCATCCTGGCCAGTTCCAAACCATGACCCCTGCATCCTGGCCAGTTCCAAACCATGACCCCTGCATCCTGGCCAGTTCCAAACCA